>NW_028301342.1:0-89764 GCF_061612785.1 Hesperophylax consimilis | reverse complement strand
GAAAAACCTTATAAGAGCGTTAAATCATCCTGAAACGCTGTAAAATATAGATAAACCATTAAAAAGTGATAAATCGTCGTATTACACTAATAATCATTGAAAAACCCTAAAAATTTGTCAAATCGTCAAAAAAACAGTGAAAATACCAGAAAAACCTAATAAGAGCGTTAAATCGTCCTCAAACGCTGTAAAATATAGAAAAACCATTTAAAAGTGTTAAATCGTCGTATTACACTAAAAATCATTGAAAAACCCTTCAAATTTGTCAAACCGTCGTTAAACAGTGAAAATACCAGAAAAACCTTATAAGAGCGTTAAATCGTCGTAAAACAGTGAAAATACCAGAACAACCTTATAAGAGCGTTAAATCGTCTCAAAACGCTGTAAAATATAGAAAAACCATTAAAAAGTGATAAATCGTCGTATTACACTAATAATCATTGAAAAACCCTAAAAATTTGTCAAATCGTCGTAAAACAGTGAAAATACCAGAAAAACCTTATAAGAGCGATAAATCATCTTAAAACGCTGTAAAATATAGAAAAACCATTAGAAAGTGATAAATCGTCGTATTACACTAATAATCATTGAAAAACCCTAAAAATTTGTCAAATCGTCAAAAAAACAGTGAAAATACCAGAAAAACTTTATAAGAGCGTTAAATCGTCGTAAAACAGTGAAAATACCAGAAAAACCTTATAAGAGCGTTAAATCATCTTAAAACGCTGTAAAATATAGAAAAACCATTTAAAAGTGTTAAATCGTCGTATTACACTAAAAATCATTGAAAAACCTTTAAAATTTGTCAAACCGTCGTAAAACAGTGAAAATACCAGATTAACCTTACAAGAGCGTTTTATCGTCGTAAAACAGTGAAAATACTAGAAAAACCTTATAAGAGCGTTAAATCGTCGTAAAACAGTGAAAATACCAGATAAACCTTATAAGAGCGTTAAATCGTCTTAAAACGCTGTCAAATATAGAAAAACCATTAAAAATTGTTAAATCGTCGTTAAACAGTGAAAATACCAGAGAAACCTTAAAAGAGCGTTAAATCGACGTAAAACAGTTAAAATACCAGAAAAATCTTATAAGAGCGTTAAATCATCTTAAAACGCTGTAAAATATAGAAAAACCATTAAAAAGTGATAAATCGTCGCATTACACTAATAATCATTGAAAAACCCTTAAAATTTGTCAAATCGTCAAAAAAACAGTGCAAATACCAGAAAAACCTAATCAGAGCGTTAAATCGTCCTCAAACGCTGTAAAATATAGAAAAACCATTAAAAAGTGTAAAATCGTCGTATTACACTAAAAATCATTGAAAAACACTTTAAATTTGTCAAACCGTCGTAAAACAGTGAAAATTTCAGATAAACCTTACAAGAGCGTTTTCTCGTCGTAAAACAGTGAAAATACCAGAAAAACCTTATAAGAGCGTTAAATCGTCGTAAAACAGTGAAAATACCAGAAAAACCTTATAAGAGCGTTAAATCGTCGTAAAACAGTGAAAATACCAGAAAAACCTTATAAGATCGTTAATTTGTCTGAAAACGCTGTAAAATATAGAAAAACCATTAAAAAGTGTTAAATCGTCGTATTAAACTAAAAATCGTTGAAAAACCCTTAATATTTGTCAAATCGTCGTTAAACAGTGAAAATACCAGAAAAACCTTATAAGAGCGTTAAATCGACGTAAAACAGTTAAAATGCCAGAAAAACCTTATACGAGCGTTAAATCGTCGTAAAACAGTGAAAATACCAGATAAACCTTAGAAGAGCGTCAAATCGTCGTAAAACAGTGAAAATACCAGAAAAACCTTATATGAGCGTTAAATCGTCGTTAAACAGTGTAAATACCAGAAAAACATTAAAAGAGCGTCAAATCGTCGTTAAACAGTGAAAATACCAGAAAAACCTTATAAGAGCGTTAAATCGTCGTAAAACAGTGAAAATACCAGAAAAACCTTATGAGAGCGTTAATTTGTCTTGAAAGGCTGTAAAATATAGAAAAACCATTAAAAAGTGTTAAATCGTCGTATTTTAATAAAAATCGTTGAAAAACCCTTAATATTTGTCAAATCGTCGTTAAACAGTGAAAATACCAGAAAAACCCTATAAGAGCGTAAAATCGACGTAAAACAGTTAAAATACCAGAAAAACCTTATAAGAGCGTTTAATCGTCGTAAAACAGTGAAAATACCAGAAAAACCTTATAAGAGCGTTAAATCGACGTAAAACAGTTAAAATACCAGAAAAACCTTATAAGAGCGTTAAATCGTCGTAAAACAGTGAAAATACCAGAAAAACCTTATAAGAGCGTTAAATCGACGTAAAACAGTTAAAATACCAGAAAAACCTTATAAGAGCGTTAAATCATCTTAAAACGCTGTTAAATATAGAAAAACCATTAAAAAGTGATAAATCGTCGAAGTACACTAATAATCATTGAAAAACCCTAAAAATTTGTCAAATCGTCGTCAAACAGTGAAAAAACCAGAAAAACCTTATAAGAGCGTTAAATCATCTTAAAACGCTGTAAAACATAGAAAAACCATTAAAAAGTGATAAATCGTCGTATTACACTAATAATCATTGAAAAACCCTAAAAATTTGTCAAATCGTCGTAAAACAGTGAAAATACCAGATAAACCTTATAAGAGCGTTAAATTGTCTTAAAACACTGTAAAATATAGAAAAACCATTAAAAAGTGACAAATCGTCGTATTACACTAAAAATCATTGAAAAACCTTTAAAATTTGTCAAACCGTCGTAAAACAGTGAAAATACCAGATTAACCTTACAAGAGCGTTTTATCGTCGTAAAACAGTGAAAATACTAGAAAAACCTTATAAGAGCGTTAAATCGTCGTAAAACAGTGAAAATACCAGATAAACCTTATAAGAGCGTTAAATCGTCTTAAAACGCTGTCAAATATAGAAAAACCATTAAAAATTGTTAAATCGTCGTTAAACAGTGAAAATACCAGAGAAACCTTATAAGAGCGTTAAATTGACGTAAAACAGTTAAAATACCAGAAAAACCTTATAAGAGCGTTAAATCATCTTAAAACGCTGTAAAATATAGAAAAACCATTAAAAAGTGATAAATCGTCGCATTACACTAATAATCATTGAAAAACCCTAAAAATTTGTCAAATCGTCAAAAAAACAGTGCAAATACCAGAAAAACCTAATCAGAGCGTTTAATCGTCCTCAAACGCTGTAAAATATAGAAAAACCATTAAAAAGTGTAAAATCGTCGTATTACACTAAAAATTATTGAAAAACACTTAAAATTTGTCAAACCGTCGTAAAACAGTGAAAATTTCAGATAAACCTTTCAAGAGCGTTTTCTCGTCGTAAAACAGTGAAAATACCAGAAAAACCTTATAAGAGCGTTAAATCGTCGTAAAACAGTGAAAATACCAGAAAAACCTTATAAGAGCGTTAAATCGTCGTAAAACAGTGAAAATACCAGAAAAACCTTTTAAGATCGTTAATTTGTCTGAAAACGCTGTAAAATATAGAAAAACCATTAAAAAGTGTTAAATCGTCGTATTAAACTAAAAATCGTTGAAAAACCCTTAATATTTGTCAAATCGTCGTTAAACAGTGAAAATACCAGAAAAACCTTATAAGAGCGTTAAATCGACGTAAAACAGTTAAAATGCCAGAAAAACCTTATACGAGCGTTAAATCGTCGTAAAACAGTGAAAATACCAGATAAACCTTAGAAGAGCGTCAAATCGTCGTAAAACAGTGAAAATACCAGAAAAACCTTATATGAGCGTTAAATCGTCGTTAAACAGTGTAAATACCAGAAAAACATTAAAAGAGCGTCAAATCGTCGTTAAACAGTGAAAATACCAGAAAAACCTTATAAGAGCGTTAAATCGTCGTAAAACAGTGAAAATACCAGAAAAACCTTATGAGAGCGTTAATTTGTCTTGAAAGGCTGTAAAATATAGAAAAACCATTAAAAAGTGTTAAACCGTCGTATTTTAATAAAAATCGTTGAAAAACCCTTAATATTTGTCAAATCGTCGTTAAACAGTGAAAATACCAGAAAAACCCTATAAGAGCGTAAAATCGACGTTAAACAGTTAAAATACCAGAAAAACCTTATAAGAGCGTTTAATCGTCGTAAAACAGTGAAAATACCAGAAAAACCTTATAAGAGCGTTAAATCGACGTAAAACAGTTAAAATACCAGAAAAACCTTATAAGAGCGTTAAATCGTCGTAAAACAGTGAAAATACCAGAAAAACCTTATAAGAGCGTTAAATCGACGTAAACCAGTTAAAATACCAGAAAAACCTTATAAGAGCGTTAAATCATCTTAAAACGCTGTAAAATATAGAAAAACCATTAAAAAGTGATAAATCGTCGAAGTACACTAATAATCATTGAAAAACCCTAAAAATTTGTCAAATCGTCGTCAAACAGTGAAAATACCAGAAAAACCTTATAAGAGCGTTAAATAATCTTAAAACGCTGTAAAACATAGAAAAACCATTAAAAAGTGATAAATCGTCGTATTACACTAATAATCATTGAAAAACCCTAAAAATTTGTCAAATCGTCGTAAAACAGTGAAAATACCAGATAAACCTTATAAGAGCGTTAAATTGTCTTAAAACACTGTAAAATATAGAAAAACCATTAAAAAGTGATAAATCGTCGTATTACACTAATAATCATTGAAAAGCCCTACAAATTTGTCAAATCGTCGTTAAACAGTGAAAATACCAGAAAAACCTTATAAGAGCGTTAAATCGTCGTAAAACAGTGAAAATACCAGAAAAACCTTATAAGAGCGTTTAATCGTCTAAAAACGCTGTAAAATATAGAAAAACCATTAAAAAGTGTTAAATCGTCGTATTACACTAAATATCATTGAAAAACACTTAAAATTTGTCAAACCGTCGTAAAACAGTGAAAATTTCAGATAAACCTAACAAGAGCGTCTGATCGTCGTAAAACAGTGAAAATACCAGAAAAACCTTAAAAGAGCGTTAAATCGTCGTAAAACAGTGAAAATACCACAAAAACCTTATACGAGCGTTTAATCGTCGTAAAACAGTGAAAATACCAGAAAAACCTTATAAGACCGTTAAATCGTCGTAAAACAGTGAAAATACCAGAAAAACCTTATCAGAGCGTTAAATCGTCGTTTAACAGTGTATATACCAGAAAAACCTTATAAGAGCGTCAAATCGTCGTTAAACAGTGAAAATACCAGAGAAACCTTATAAGAGCGTTAAATCGTCGAAAAACAGTGAAAATACCAGAAAAACCTTCTGCGAGCGTTTAATCGTCGTAAAACAGTGAAAATACCAGAAAAACCTTATAAGAGCGTTAAATCGTCGTACAACAGTGAAAATACCAGAAAAACCTAAAAAGAGCGTTAAATCGTCGTAAAACAGTGTAAATACCAGAAAAACCTTATAAGAGCGTCAAGTCGTCGTTAAACAGTGAAAATACCAGAAAAACCTTATAAGAGCGTTAAATCGACGTAAAACAGTTAAAATACCAGAAAAACCTTATAAGAGCGTTAAATCATCTTCAAACGCTGTAAAATATAGAAAAACCATTAAAAAGTGATATATCGTCGTATTACACTAATAATCATTGAAAAACCCTAAAAATTTGTCAAATCGTCGTAAAACAGTGAAAATACCAGAAAAACATTCTGCGAGCGTTAAATCGTCGTAAAACAGTGAAAATACCAGAAAAACCTTATAAGAGCGTTAAATCATCTTAAAACGCTGTCAAATATAGAAAAACCATTAAAAAGTGATTAATCGTCGTATTACACTAATAATCATTGAAAAACTCTAAATCTTTGTCAAATCGTCGTAAAACAGTGAAAATACCAGAAAAACCTTATAAGAGCGATAAATCATCTTAAAACGCTGTAAAATATAGAAAAACCATTAAAAAGTGATAAATCGTCGTATTACACTAATAATCATTGAAAAACCCTAAAAATTTGTCAAATCGTCAAAAAAACAGTGAAAATACCAGAAAAACCTTATAAGAGCGTTAAATCGTCGTAAAACAGTGAAAATACCAGAAAAACCTTATAAGAGCGTTAAATCATCTTAAAACGCTGTAAAATATAGAAAAACCATTAAAAAGTGTTAAATCGTCGTATTACACTAATAATCATTGAAAAACTCTTAATCTTTGTCAAATCGTCGTAAAACAGTGAAAATACCAGAAAAACCTTATAAGAGCGATAAATCATCTTAAAACGCTGTAAAATATAGAAAAACCATTAAAAAGTGATAAATCGTCGTATTACACTAATAATCATTGAAAAACTCTAAATCTTTGTCAAATCGTCGTAAAACAGTGAAAATACCAGAAAAACCTTATAAGAGCGATAAATCGTCGTAAAACAGTGAAAATACCAGAAAAACCTTATAAGAGCGTTAAATCATCTTAAAACGCTGTAAAATATAGAAAAACCATTAAAAAGTGATAAATCGTCGCATTACACTAATAATCATTGAAAAACACTAAAAATTTGTCAAATCGTCAAAAAAACAGTGCAAATACCAGAAAAACCTAATCAGAGCGTTAAATCGTCCTCAAACGCTGTAAAATATAGAAAAACCATTAAAAAGTGTAAAATCGTCGTATTACACTAAAAATCATTGAAAAACACTTTAAATTTGTCAAACCGTCGTAAAACAGTGAAAATTTCAGATAAACCTTACAAGAGCGTTTTCTCGTCGTAAAACAGTGAAAATACCAGAAAAACCTTATAAGAGCGTTAAATCGTCGTAAAACAGTGAAAATACCAGAAAAACCTTATAAGAGCGTTAAATCGTCGTAAAACAGTGAAAATACCAGAAAAACCTTATAAGATCGTTAATTTGTCTGAAAACGCTGTAAAATATAGAAAAACCATTAAAAAGTGTTAAATCGTCGTATTAAACTAAAAATCGTTGAAAAACCCTTAATATTTGTCAAATCGTCGTTAAACAGTGAAAATACCAGAAAAACCTTATAAGAGCGTTAAATCGACGTAAAACAGTTAAAATGCCAGAAAAACCTTATACGAGCGTTAAATCGTCGTAAAACAGTGAAAATACCAGATAAACCTTAGAAGAGCGTCAAATCGTCGTAAAACAGTGAAAATACCAGAAAAACCTTATATGAGCGTTAAATCGTCGTTAAACAGTGTAAATACCAGAAAAACATTAAAAGAGCGTCAAATCGTCGTTAAACAGTGAAAATACCAGAAAAACCTTATAAGAGCGTTAAATCGTCGTAAAACAGTGAAAATACCAGAAAAACCTTATGAGAGCGTTAATTTGTCTTGAAAGGCTGTAAAATATAGAAAAACCATTAAAAAGTGTTAAATCGTCGTATTTTAATAAAAATCGTTGAAAAACCCTTAATATTTGTCAAATCGTCGTTAAACAGTGAAAATACCAGAAAAACCCTATAAGAGCGTAAAATCGACGTAAAACAGTTAAAATACCAGAAAAACCTTATAAGAGCGTTTAATCGTCGTAAAACAGTGAAAATACCAGAAAAACCTTATAAGAGCGTTAAATCGACGTAAAACAGTTAAAATACCAGAAAAACCTTATAAGAGCGTTAAATCGTCGTAAAACAGTGAAAATACCAGAAAAACCTTATAAGAGCGTTAAATCGACGTAAAACAGTTAAAATACCAGAAAAACCTTATAAGAGCGTTAAATCATCTTAAAACGCTGTTAAATATAGAAAAACCATTAAAAAGTGATAAATCGTCGAAGTACACTAATAATCATTGAAAAACCCTAAAAATTTGTCAAATCGTCGTCAAACAGTGAAAATACCAGAAAAACCTTATAAGAGCGTTAAATCATCTTAAAACGCTGTAAAACATAGAAAAACCATTAAAAAGTGATAAATCGTCGTATTACACTAATAATCATTGAAAAACCCTAAAAATTTGTCAAATCGTCGTAAAACAGTGAAAATACCAGATAAACCTTATAAGAGCGTTAAATTGTCTTAAAACACTGTAAAATATAGAAAAACCATTAAAAAGTGACAAATCGTCGTATTACACTAAAAATCATTGAAAAACCTTTAAAATTTGTCAAACCGTCGTAAAACAGTGAAAATACCAGATTAACCTTACAAGAGCGTTTTATCGTCGTAAAACAGTGAAAATACTAGAAAAACCTTATAAGAGCGTTAAATCGTCGTAAAACAGTGAAAATACCAGATAAACCTTATAAGAGCGTTAAATCGTCTTAAAACGCTGTCAAATATAGAAAAACCATTAAAAATTGTTAAATCGTCGTTAAACAGTGAAAATACCAGAGAAACCTTATAAGAGCGTTAAATTGACGTAAAACAGTTAAAATACCAGAAAAACCTTATAAGAGCGTTAAATCATCTTAAAACGCTGTAAAATATAGAAAAACCATTAAAAAGTGATAAATCGTCGCATTACACTAATAATCATTGAAAAACCCTAAAAATTTGTCAAATCGTCAAAAAAACAGTGCAAATACCAGAAAAACCTAATCAGAGCGTTTAATCGTCCTCAAACGCTGTAAAATATAGAAAAACCATTAAAAAGTGTAAAATCGTCGTATTACACTAAAAATTATTGAAAAACACTTAAAATTTGTCAAACCGTCGTAAAACAGTGAAAATTTCAGATAAACCTTTCAAGAGCGTTTTCTCGTCGTAAAACAGTGAAAATACCAGAAAAACCTTATAAGAGCGTTAAATCGTCGTAAAACAGTGAAAATACCAGAAAAACCTTATAAGAGCGTTAAATCGTCGAAAAACAGTGAAAATACCAGAAAAACCTTTTAAGATCGTTAATTTGTCTGAAAACGCTGTAAAATATAGAAAAACCATTAAAAAGTGTTAAATCGTCGTATTAAACTAAAAATCGTTGAAAAACCCTTAATATTTGTCAAATCGTCGTTAAACAGTGAAAATACCAGAAAAACCTTATAAGAGCGTTAAATCGACGTAAAACAGTTAAAATGCCAGAAAAACCTTATACGAGCGTTAAATCGTCGTAAAACAGTGAAAATACCAGATAAACCTTAGAAGAGCGTCAAATCGTCGTAAAACAGTGAAAATACCAGAAAAACCTTATATGAGCGTTAAATCGTCGTTAAACAGTGTAAATACCAGAAAAACATTAAAAGAGCGTCAAATCGTCGTTAAACAGTGAAAATACCAGAAAAACCTTATAAGAGCGTTAAATCGTCGTAAAACAGTGAAAATACCAGAAAAACCTTATGAGAGCGTTAATTTGTCTTGAAAGGCTGTAAAATATAGAAAAACCATTAAAAAGTGTTAAACCGTCGTATTTTAATAAAAATCGTTGAAAAACCCTTAATATTTGTCAAATCGTCGTTAAACAGTGAAAATACCAGAAAAACCCTATAAGAGCGTAAAATCGACGTTAAACAGTTAAAATACCAGAAAAACCTTATAAGAGCGTTTAATCGTCGTAAAACAGTGAAAATACCAGAAAAACCTTATAAGAGCGTTAAATCGACGTAAAACAGTTAAAATACCAGAAAAACCTTATAAGAGCGTTAAATCGTCGTAAAACAGTGAAAATACCAGAAAAACCTTATAAGAGCGTTAAATCGACGTAAAACAGTTAAAATACCAGAAAAACCTTATAAGAGCGTTAAATCATCTTAAAACGCTGTAAAATATAGAAAAACCATTAAAAAGTGATAAATCGTCGAAGTACACTAATAATCATTGAAAAACCCTAAAAATTTGTCAAATCGTCGTCAAACAGTGAAAATACCAGAAAAACCTTATAAGAGCGTTAAATAATCTTAAAACGCTGTAAAACATAGAAAAACCATTAAAAAGTGATAAATCGTCGTATTACACTAATAATCATTGAAAAACCCTAAAAATTTGTCAAATCGTCGTAAAACAGTGAAAATACCAGATAAACCTTATAAGAGCGTTAAATTGTCTTAAAACACTGTAAAATATAGAAAAACCATTAAAAAGTGATAAATCGTCGTATTACACTAATAATCATTGAAAAACCCTAGAAATTTGTCAAATCGTCGTTAAACAGTGAAAATACCAGAAAAACCTTATAAGAGCGTTAAATCGTCGTAAAACAGTGAAAATACCAGAAAAACCTTATAAGAGCGTTTAATCGTCTAAAAACGCTGTAAAATATTGAAAAACCATTAAAAAGTGTTAAATCGTCGTATTACACTAAATATCATTGAAAAACACTTAAAATTTGTCAAACCGTCGTAAAACAGTGAAAATTTCAGATAAACCTAACAAGAGCGTCTGATCGTCGTAAAACAGTGAAAATACCAGAAAAACCTTAAAAGAGCGTTAAATCGTCGTAAAACAGTGAAAATACCACAAAAACCTTATACGAGCGTTTAATCGTCGTAAAACAGTGAAAATACCAGAAAAACCTTATAAGACCGTTAAATCGTCGTAAAACAGTGAAAATACCAGAAAAACCTTATCAGAGCGTTAAATCGTCGTTTAACAGTGTATATACCAGAAAAACCTTATAAGAGCGTCAAATCGTCGTTAAACAGTGAAAATACCAGAGAAACCTTATAAGAGCGTTAAATCGTCGAAAAACAGTGAAAATACCAGAAAAACCTTCTGCGAGCGTTTAATCGTCGTAAAACAGTGAAAATACCAGAAAAACCTTATGAGAGCGTTAATTTGTCTTGAAAGGCTGTAAAATATAGAAAAACCATTAAAAAGTGTTAAACCGTCGTATTTTAATAAAAATCGTTGAAAAACCCTTAATATTTGTCAAATCGTCGTTAAACAGTGAAAATACCAGAAAAACCCTATAAGAGCGTAAAATCGACGTTAAACAGTTAAAATACCAGAAAAACCTTATAAGAGCGTTTAATCGTCGTAAAACAGTGAAAATACCAGAAAAACCTTATAAGAGCGTTAAATCGACGTAAAACAGTTAAAATACCAGAAAAACCTTATAAGAGCGTTAAATCGTCGTAAAACAGTGAAAATACCAGAAAAACCTTATAAGAGCGTTAAATCGACGTAAAACAGTTAAAATACCAGAAAAACCTTATAAGAGCGTTAAATCATCTTAAAACGCTGTAAAATATAGAAAAACCATTAAAAAGTGATAAATCGTCGAAGTACACTAATAATCATTGAAAAACCCTAAAAATTTGTCAAATCGTCGTCAAACAGTGAAAATACCAGAAAAACCTTATAAGAGCGTTAAATAATCTTAAAACGCTGTAAAACATAGAAAAACCATTAAAAAGTGATAAATCGTCGTATTACACTAATAATCATTGAAAAACCCTAAAAATTTGTCAAATCGTCGTAAAACAGTGAAAATACCAGATAAACCTTATAAGAGCGTTAAATTGTCTTAAAACACTGTAAAATATAGAAAAACCATTAAAAAGTGATAAATCGTCGTATTACACTAATAATCATTGAAAAACCCTAGAAATTTGTCAAATCGTCGTTAAACAGTGAAAATACCAGAAAAACCTTATAAGAGCGTTAAATCGTCGTAAAACAGTGAAAATACCAGAAAAACCTTATAAGAGCGTTTAATCGTCTAAAAACGCTGTAAAATATAGAAAAACCATTAAAAAGTGTTAAATCGTCGTATTACACTAAATATCATTGAAAAACACTTAAAATTTGTCAAACCGTCGTAAAACAGTGAAAATTTCAGATAAACCTAACAAGAGCGTCTGATCGTCGTAAAACAGTGAAAATACCAGAAAAACCTTAAAAGAGCGTTAAATCGTCGTAAAACAGTGAAAATACCACAAAAACCTTATACGAGCGTTTAATCGTCGTAAAACAGTGAAAATACCAGAAAAACCTTATAAGACCGTTAAATCGTCGTAAAACAGTGAAAATACCAGAAAAACCTTATCAGAGCGTTAAATCGTCGTTTAACAGTGTATATACCAGAAAAACCTTATAAGAGCGTCAAATCGTCGTTAAACAGTGAAAATACCAGAGAAACCTTATAAGAGCGTTAAATCGTCGAAAAACAGTGAAAATACCAGAAAAACCTTCTGCGAGCGTTTAATCGTCGTAAAACAGTGAAAATACCAGAAAAACCTTATAAGAGCGTTAAATCGTCGTACAACAGTGAAAATACCAGAAAAACCTAAAAAGAGCGTTAAATCGTCGTAAAACAGTGTAAATACCAGAAAAACCTTATAAGAGCGTCAAGTCGTCGTTAAACAGTGAAAATACCAGAAAAACCTTATAAGAGCGTTAAATCGACGTAAAACAGTTAAAATACCAGAAAAACCTTATAAGAGCGTTAAATCATCTTCAAACGCTGTAAAATATAGAAAAACCATTAAAAAGTGATATATCGTCGTATTACACTAATAATCATTGAAAAACCCTAAAAATTTGTCAAATCGTCGTAAAACAGTGAAAATACCAGAAAAATATTCTGCGAGCGTTAAATCGTCGTAAAACAGTGAAAATACCAGAAAAACCTTATAAGAGCGTTAAATCATCTTAAAACGCTGTCAAATATAGAAAAACCATTAAAAAGTGATTAATCGTCGTATTACACTAATAATCATTGAAAAACTCTAAATCTTTGTCAAATCGTCGTAAAACAGTGAAAAACTAACTAACTAACTAACCATCACGCCGTTTCCCCGCAGGGGTAGGCAGAGAGGACGGACCGCCAAACAACTCGGTCTTGGCACACACTCCTTGCCTCATTCACATTCATACATCGTCTCATACATACTCTTCTATTGTTCTGACTCTTGACATGGCCCGACTCAAGTATCTGATTCACTTGGTCGTGCCATGTCTTCCTCGGGCGCCCCCGACTTCTGCTACCATTCACATTTGCATCGTATATTCTCCTTACACTCCTTTCTTCGCTCATTCGCTCTACATGCCCAAACCATCTAAGCGTCCCTTTCTTGATCTTACTCATTACGCTTACATCAGCCTTGCACTCTTTGCGGATATCCACATTCCTCACACGATCATACATGGTTTTACCACACATACGCCTCAGGGATCTCATTTCAACAGCATTCAATCTACTTTCATCCTTTCTTTGCCAGTTCCATGCCTCACTTCCATACATCAGGGTAGGTACCAGCACTCCATTGTGGACTGCTAACTTCGCTTCTTTGGACAATTTTTTGTTAGCGCCAACTGCGTTCAGTCCTCCATTAATGGAGTTACCTGCATTTACTCTTCTTTCAATATCTCTGTCAGCCTTCCCATCACTCGTAAACATGCTTCCTAAATACACAAATTCATCCACCTGCTCCAAGTATTCCTCATTCACAGCTATATTACACACTGTTTTCGTACTTTCTCTTTCAAACACTATTACTTTAGACTTACTTACATTCATCATTAACTCATTCTTCACGCATACTTCGTTCATCCTAGACACGAGAGACTGCAGATCATCCATACTATTAGCAATCAGCACCGCATCATCAGCATACAACAGGCAACATACTTTCAGTTTACTCAAATTCGCGCCCAATCCCACATCTTTCAATTCTTGCATACAATTATCCATGTATAGATTGAATAACCACGGTGACATTACGCAGCCTTGTTTAACACCTTTTGTGATATCAAACCACCCCGTAAAACCACCGTTCACCCTAACACATGCAACGCTTCCCTCATATAGAGACGCAATTGCCTGAGTCAGATTCGCATTCACTCCATACTTGGACAACACCTTCCATAGCTTTTTCCTGTCGACTCGGTCGTATGCTTTTTGTAGATCTACAAAGGCACAGAAAAGTTTCTGGTTTTTTGCCAGAAACTTCTCGGTGAGCATACGCAATGAGAAGATCTGGTCCATGCACCCCCTTCCACTCATAAAAGCACCTTGCACATCCCATATTTTATCCTTTGTTTCCTTTCTTACCCTTTCAATCAAAATTCTACCATACAGCTTGCCAACTGAACTTAGCAGGCTAATAGCCCTATGATTCCCACATTCCATACGTGACCCTTTACCTTTGTATAATGGCATGATCACTGCTCTTCTCCAATCTAAAGGCGTGTAACCTTCCTTTAAACATTGGTTAAAAAGATTGCACAACCATGTGAGAATTATACGGCTACCTCCTTTAAAATATTCAGCAGCAATATTGTCGAAACCGACAGCCTTACCATTCTTCATACACTTAATTGATCTTTCTATCTCATCCATGCTAATTTCGGTAACATTCAGTCCATCATCGTTCATATCTGATTCGCCGCTAGAATCACTGTCACTCACTTCGCTTTCAAAGACTTCCTCGAAATACTTCATCCATCTCTCTTTTATTTTTTCCTCATTCGTCAACATTTTTCCATCTTTCGATTTTATTACTTTCATGCTTCCGGTTTCAGGGCCACACCGGGACCTTTTGACTTCCTTCCAAAACAACTTAATGTTTTCTTGGAAATGGTTTGTCATTTTCATTCCTTCTTCCTCTTCCAGGCGTTTCTTTCGTTCTTTCACTCCAACTCTTACTTTTTTCTTACATTCCTTATATACTTCTTTCGCTCGATCCTTCTCTTCGCTGGAAGCACTGCCAGCCGCAATCAGACATAACCATGCTTTCTTCTTCTCTGAGACAAGTGCTTTAATATCATCATCCCACCATGCATCACCTTTCTTTCTTAAAACAGTGAAAATACCAGAAAAACCTTATAAGAGCGATAAATCATCTTAAAACGCTGTAAAATATAGAAAAACCATTAAAAAGTGATAAATCGTCGTATTACACTAATAATCATTGAAAAACCCTAAAAATTTGTCAAATCGTCAAAAAAACAGTGAAAATACCAGAAAAACCTTATAAGAGCGTTAAATCGTCGTAAAACAGTGAAAATACCAGAAAAACCTTATAAGAGCGTTAAATCATCTTAAAACGCTGTAAAATATAGAAAAACCATTAAAAAGTGTTAAATCGTCGTATTACACTAATAATCATTGAAAAACTCTTAATCTTTGTCAAATCGTCGTAAAACAGTGAAAATACCAGAAAAACCTTATAAGAGCGATAAATCATCTTAAAACGCTGTAAAATATAGAAAAACCATTAAAAAGTGATAAATCGTCGTATTACACTAATAATCATTGAAAAACTCTAAATCTTTGTCAAATCGTCGTAAAACAGTGAAAATACCAGAAAAACCTTATAAGAGCGATAAATCGTCGTAAAACAGTGAAAATACCAGAAAAACCTTATAAGAGCGTTAAATCATCTTAAAACGCTGTAAAATATAGAAAAACCATTAAAAAGTGATAAATCGTCGTATTACACTAATAATCATTGAAAAACTCTAAATCTTTGTCAAATCGTCGTAAAACAGTGAAAATACCAGAAAAACCTTATAAGAGCGATAAATCATCTTAAAACGCTGTAAAATATAGAAAAACCATTAAAAAGTGATAAATCGTCGTATTACACTAATAATCATTGAAAAACCCTAAAAATTTGTCAAATCGTCAAAAAAACAGTGAAAATACCAGAAAAACCTTATAAGAGCGTTAAATCGTCGTAAAACAGTGAAAATACCAGAAAAACCTTATAAGAGCGATAAATCATCTTAAAACGCTGTAAAATATAGAAAAACCATTAAAAAGTGATAAATCGTCGTATTACACTAATAATCATTGAAAAACTCTAAATCTTTGTCAAATCGTCGTAAAACAGTGAAAATACCAGAAAAACCTTATAAGAGCGATAAATCGTCGTAAAACAGTGAAAATACCAGAAAAACCTTATAAGAGCGTTAAATCATCTTAAAACGCTGTAAAATATAGAAAAACCATTAAAAAGTGATAAATCGTCGTATTACACTAATAATCATTGAAAAACTCTAAATCTTTGTCAAATCGTCGTAAAACAGTGAAAATACCAGAAAAACCTTATAAGAGCGATAAATCATCTTAAAACGCTGTAAAATATAGAAAAACCATTAAAAAGTGATAAATCGTCGTATTACACTAATAATCATTGAAAAACTCTAAATCTTTGTCAAATCGTCGTAAAACAGTGAAAATACCAGAAAAACCTTATTAGAGCGATAAATCGTCGTAAAACAGTGAAAATACCAGATAAACCTTATAAGAGCGTTAAATCGTCTTAAAACGCTGTCAAATATAGAAAAACCATTAAAAATTGTTAAATCGTCGTTAAACAGTGAAAATACCAGAGAAACCTTATAAGAGCGTTTAACCGACGTAAAACAGTTAAAATACCAGAAAAACCTTATTAGAGCGTTAAATCATCTTAAAACGCTGTAAAATATAGAAAAACCATTAAAAAGTGATAAATCGTCGTATTACACTAATAATCATTGAAAAACCCTAAAAATTTGTCAAATCGTCGTAAAACAGTGAGAATACCAGAAAAACCTAATCAGAGCGTTAAATCGTCCTCAAACGCTGTAAAATATAGAAAAACCATTAAAAAGTGTAAAATCGTCGTATAACACTAAAAATCATTGAAAAACACTAAAAAATTTGTCAAACCGTCGTTAAACAGTGAAATTACCAGAAAAACCTTATAAGAGCGTTAAATCGTCGTAAAACAGTGAAAATACCAGAACAACCTTATAAGAGCGTTAAATCGTCTAAAAACGCTGTAAAATATAGAAAAACCATTAAAAAGTGTTAAATCGTCGTATTACACTAAATATCATTGAAAAACACTTAAAATTTGTCAAACCGTCGTAAAACAGTGAAAATTTCAGATAAACCTTAAAAGAGCGTCTGATCGTCGTAAAACAGTGAAAATACCAGAAAAACCTTATAAGAGCGTTAAATCGTCGTAAAACAGTGAAAATACCACGAAAACCTTATACGAGCGTTTAATCGTCGTAAAACAGTGAAAATACCAGAAAAACCTTATAAGAGCGTTAAATCGTCGTAAAACAGTGAAAATACCAGAAAAACCTTATAAGAGCGTTAAATCGTCCTCAAACGCTGTCAAATATAGAAAAACCATTAAAAAGTGTTTGATCGTCGTATTTCACTGAAAATCATTAAAAAACTCTAACAATTTGTCACATTATCGTAAAACAGTGAAAATACCACAAAAACCTTATACGAGCGTTTAATCGTCGTAAAACAGTGAAAATACCAGAAAAACCTTCTGCGAGCGTTAAATCGTCGTAAAACAGTGAAAATACCAGAAAAACCTTATAAGAGCGTTAAATCGTCGTCAAACAGTGAAAATACCAGAAAAACCTTACAAGAGCGTTAAATCGTCGTAAAACAGTGTAAATACCAGAAAAACCTTATAAGAGCGTCAAGTCGTCGTTAAACAGAGAAAATACCAGAAAAACCTTATAAGAGCGTTAAATCGACGTAAAACAGTTAAAATACCAGAAAAACCTTATAAGAGCGTTAAATCATCTTAAAACGCTGTAAAATATAGAAAAACCATTAAAAAGTGATAAATCGTCGTATTACACTAATAATCATTGAAAAACCCTAAAAATTTGTCAAATCGTCGTAAAACAGTGAAAATACCAGAAAAACCTTTTAAGAGCGATAAATCATCTTAAAACGCTGTAAAATATAGAAAAACAATTTAAAAGTGATAAATCGTCGTAATTCACTAATAATCATTGAAAAACCCTAAAAATTTGTCAAATCGTCAAAAAAACAGTGAAAATACCAGAAAAACCTTATAAGAGCGTTAAATCGTCGTAAAACAGTGAAAATACCAGAAAAACCTTATAAGAGCGTTAAATCATCTTAAAACGCTGTAAAATATAGAAAGACCATTAAAAAGTGTTAAATCGTCGTATTACACTAAAAATCATTGAAAAACCCTTAAAATTTGTCAAACCGTCGTGAAACAGTGAAAATACCAGATAAACCTTACAAGAGCGTTTTATCGTCGTAAAACAGTGAAAATACCAGAAAAACCTTATAAGAGCGTTAAATCGTCGTAAAACAGTGAAAATACCAGATAAACCTTATAAGAGCGTTAAATCGTCTTAAAACGCTGTAAAATATAGAAAAACCATTAAAAATTGTTAAATCGTCGTTAAACAGTGAAAATACCAGAGACACCTTATAAGAGCGTTAAATCGACGTAAAACAGTTAAAATTCCAGAAAAACCTTATAAGAGCGTTAAATAATCTTGAAACGCTGTAAAATATAGAAAAACCATTAAAAAGTGATAAATCGTCGTATTACACTAATAATCATTGAAAAACCCTAAAAATTTGTCAAATCGTCAAAAAACAGTGAAAATACCAGAAAAACCTAATAAGAGCGTTAAATCGTCCTCAAACGCTGTAAAATATAGAAAAACCATTTAAAAGTGTTAAATCGTCGTATTACACTAAAAATCATTGAAAAACCCTTCAAATTTGTCAAAGCGTCGTTAAACAGTGAAAATACCAGAAAAACCTTATAAGAGCGTTAAATCGTCGTAAAACAGTGAAAATACCAGAACAACCTTATAAGAGCGTTAAATCGTCTCAAAACGCTGTAAAATATAGAAAAACCATTAAAAAGTGATAAATCGTCGTATTACACTAATAATCATTGAAAAACCCTAAAAATTTGTCAAATCGTCGTAAAACAGTGAAAATACCAGAAAAACCTTATAAGAGCGATAAATCATCTTAAAACGCTGTAAAATATAGAAAAACCATTAAAAAGTGATAAATCGTCGTATTACACTAATAATCATTGAAAAACCCTAAAAATTTGTCAAATCGTCAAAAAAACAGTGAAAATACCAGAAAAACCTTAAAAGAGCGATAAATCATCCTAAAACGCTGTAAAATATAGAAAAACCATTAAAAAGTGATAAATCGTCGTATTACACTAATAATCATTGAAAAACCCTAAAAATTTGTCAAATCGTCAAAAAAACAGTGCAAATACCAGAAAAACCTAATCAGAGCGTTTAATCGTCCTCAAACGCTGTAAAATATAGAAAAACCATTAAAAAGTGTAAAATCGTCGTATTACACTAAAAATCATTGAAAAACACTTAAAATTTGTCAAACCGTCGTAAAACAGTGAAAATTTCAGATAAACCTTAAAAGAGCGTCTGATCGTCGTAAAACAGTGAAAATACCACAAAAACCTTATACGAGCGTTAAATCGTCGTAAAACAGTGAAAATACCACAAAAACCTTATACGAGCGTTAAATCGTCGTAAAACAGTGAAAATACCAGACAAACCTTATAAGAGCGTTAAATCGTCGTAAAACAGTGAAAATACCAGAAAAACCTTATAAGAGCGTTAAATCGTCCTCAAACGCTGTAAAATATAGAAAAACCATTAAAAAGTGTTTGATCGTCGTATTTCACTGAAAATCATTAAAAAACTCTTACAATTTGTCACATTATCGTAAAACAGTGAAAATACCACAAAAACCTTATACGAGCGTTTAATCGTCGTAAAACAGTGAAAATACCAGAAAAACCTTAGAAGAGCGTCAAATCGTCGTAAAACAGTGAAAATACCAGAAAAACCTTATAAGAGCGTTAAATCGTCGTTTAACAGTGTATATACCAGAAAAACCTTATAAAAGCGTCAAATCGTCGTTAAACAGTGAAAATACCAGAGAAACCTTATAAGAGCGTTAAATCGTCGTAAAACAGTGAAAATACCAGAAAAACCTTATAAGAGCGTTAAATCGTCCTCAAACGCTGTAAAATATAGAAAAACCATTCAAAAGTGTTTGGTCGTCGTATTTCACTGAAAATCATTAAAAAACTCTTACAATTTGTCACATTATCGTAAAACAGTGAAAATACCACAAAAACCTTATACGAGCGTTAAATCGTCGTTAAACAGTGTAAATACCAGAAAAACCTTATAAGAGCGTCAAATCGTCGTTAAACAGTGAAAATACCAGAGAAACCTTATAAGAGCGTTAAATCGACGAAAAACAGTGAAAATACCAGAAAAACCTTATGCGAGCGTTAAATCGTCGTAAAACAGTGAAAATACCAGAAAAACCTTAAAAGAGCGTTAAATCGTCGTAAAACAGTGAAAGAACCAGAAAAACCTTACAAGAGCGTTAAATCGTCGTAAAACAGTGTAAATACCAGAAAAACCTTATAAGAGCGTCAAGTCGTCGTTAAACAGTGTAAATACCAGAAAAACCTTATAAGAGCGTTAAATCGACGTAAAACAGTTAAAATACCAGAAAAACCTTATAAGAGCGTTAAATCATCTTGAAACGCTGTAAAATATAGAAAAACCATTGAAAAGTGATAAATCGTCGTATTACACTAATAATCATTGAAAAACCCTAAAAATTTGTCAAATCGTCAAAAAAACAGTGAAAATACCAGAAAAACCTAATAAGAGCGTTAAATCGTCCTCAAACGCTGTAAAATATAGAAAAACCATTTAAAAGTGTTAAATCGTCGTATTACACTAAAAATCATTGAAAAACCCTTCAAATTTGTCAAAGCGTCGTTAAACAGTGAAAATACCAGAAAAACCTTATAAGAGCGTTAAATCGTCGTAAAACAGTGAAAATACCAGAACAACCTTAGAAGAGCGTTAAATCGTCTTAAAACGCTGTAAAATATAGAAAAACCATTAAAAAGTGTTAAATCGTCGTATTACACTAAAAATCATTGAAAAACACTTAAAATTTGTCAAACCGTCGTAAAACAGTGAAAATTTCAGATAAACCTTACAAGAGCGTTTTATCGTCGTAAAACAGTGAAAATACCAGAAATACCTTATAAAAGCGTTAAATCGTCGTAAAACAGTGAAAATACCAGAAAAACCTTATAAGAGCGTTAAATCGTAGTAAAACAGTGAAAATACCAGAAAAACCTTATAAGATCGTTAATTTGTCTTTAAACGCTGTAAAATATAGAAAAACCATTAAAAAGTGTTAAATCGTCGTATTAAACTAAAAATCGTTGAAAAACCCTTAATATTTGTCAAATCGTCGTTAAACAGTGAAAATACCAGAAAAACCTTAAAAGAGCGTAAAATCGACGTAAAACAGTTAAAATACCAGAAAAACCTTATAAGAGCGTTTAATCGTCGTAAAACAGTGAAAATACCAGAAAAACCTTATAAGAGCGTCAAATCGTCGTAAAACAGTGTAAATACCAGAAAAACCTTATAAGAGCGTCAAGTCGTCGTTAAACAGTGAACATACCAGAAAAACCTTATAAGAGCGTTAAATTTACGTAAAACAGTTAAAATACCAGAAAAACCTTATAAGAGCGTTAAATGATCTTAAAACGCTGTAAAATATAGAAAAACCATTAAAAAGTGTTTGATCGTCGTACTTCACTGAAAATCATTAAAAAAACTCTTACAATTTGTCACATTATCGTAAAACAGTGAAAATACCACAAAAACTTTATACGAGCGTTTAATCGTCTTATAACAGTGAAAATACCAGAAAAACCTTAGAAGAGCGTCAAATCGTCGTAAAACAGTGAAAATACCAGAAAAACCTTAGAAGAGCGTTAAATCGTCGTTAAACAGTGTAAATACCAGAAAAACCTTATAAGAGCGTCAAATCGTCGTGAAAGAGTGAAAATACCAGAGAAACCTTATAAGAGCGTTAAATCGTCGAAAAACAGTGAAAATACCAGAAAAACCTTATAAGAGCGTAAAATCGTCGTAAAACAGTGTAAATACCAGAAAATCCTTATAAGAGCGTTTAATCATCTTAAAACGCTGTAAAATATAGAAAAACCATTAAAAAGTGATAAATCGTCGTATTACACTAAAAATCATTGAAAAACCCTAAAAATTTGTCAAATCGTCGTAAAACAGTGAAAATACCAGATAAACATAATAAGAGCGTAAAATCGTCTTAAAACACTGTAAAATATAGAAAAACCATTAAAAAGTGTTAAATCGTCGTATTACACTAAAAATCATTGAAAAACCCTGAAAAATTGTCAAATCGTCGTAAAACAGTGAAAATGGCAGAAAAACCTTATACGAGCGTTAAATCGTCGTAAAACAGTGAAAATACCAGAAAAACCTTATAAGAGCGTTAAATCGTCGTAAAACAGTGAAAATACCAGAAATACCTTATAAGAGCGTTAAATCGTCCTCAAACGCTGTAAAATATAGAAAAACCATTAAAAAGTGTTTGATCGTCGTATTTCACTGAAAATCATTAAAAAAACTCTTACAATTTGTCAAATTATCGTAAAACAGTGAAAATACCACAAAAACCTTATACGAGCGTTTAATCTTCGTAAAACAGTGAAAATACCAGAAAAACCTTAGAAGAGCGTTAAATCGTCGAAAAACAGTGAAAATACCAGAAAAACCTTATGCGAGCGTTAAATCGTCGTAAAACAGTAAAAATACCAGAAAAACCTTAAAAGAGCGTTAAATCGTCGGAAAACAGTGAAAATACCAGAAAAACCTTACAAGAGCGTTAAATCGTCGTAAAACAGTGAAAATACCAGAAAAACCTTATAAGAGCGTCAAGTCGTCGTTAAACAGTGAAAATACCAGAAAAACCTTATAAGAGCGTTAAATCGACGTAAAACAGTTTAAATACCAGAAAAACCTTATAAGAGCGTTAAATCATCTTAAAACGCTGTAAAAGATAGAAAAACCATTAAAAAGTGATAAATCGTCGTATTACACTAATAATCATTGAAAAACCCTAAAAATTTGTCAAATCGTCGTAAAACAGTAAAAATACCAGAACAACCTTATAAGAGCGTTAAATCGTCTAAAAACGCTGTAAAATATAGAAAAACCATTAAAAAGTGTTAAATCGTCGTATTACACTAAAAATCATTGAAAAACCCTTAAAATTTTAAACCGTCGTAAAACAGTGAAAATACCAGATAAACCTTACAAGAGCGTTTTATCGTCGTAAAACAGTGAAAATACCAGATAAACCTTACAAGAGCGTTTTATCGTCGTTAAACAGTGAAAATACCAGAAAAACCTTATAAGAGCGTTAAATCGTCGTAAAACAGTGAAAATACCAGATAAACCTTATAAGAGCGTTAAATCGTCTTAAAACGCTGTAAAATATAGAAAAACCATTAAAAATTGTTAAATCGTCGTTAAACAGTGAAAATACCAGAGAAACCTTATAAGAGCGTTAAATCGACGTAAAACAGTTAAAATACCAGAAAAACCTTATAAGAGCGTTTAATCGTCGTAAAACAGTGAAAATACCTGAAAAACCTTAGAAGAGCGTCAAATCGTCGTTAAACAGTGTAAATACCAGAAAAACCTTTAAAGAGCGTCAAATCGTCGTTAAACAGTGAAAATACCAGAGAAACTTTATAAGAGCGTTAAATCGACGAAAAACAGTGAAAATACCAGAAAAACCTTATACGAGCGTTAAATCGTCGTAAAACAGTGAAAATACCAGAAAAACCTTATAAGAGCGTCAAGTCGTCGTTAAACAGTGAAAATACCAGAAAAACCTTATAAGAGCGTAAAATCGTCGTAAAACAGTGTAAATACCAGAAAATCCTTATAAGAGCGTTTAATCATCTTAAAACGCTGTAAAATATAGAAAAACCATTAAAAAGTGTTAAATCGTCGTATAACACTAAAAATCATTGAAAAACCCCTAAAATTTGTCAAACCGTCGTAAAACAGTGAAAATACCAGATAAACCTTACAAGAGCGTTTTGTCGTCGTAAAACAGTGAAAATACCAGAAAAACCTTATAAGAGCGTTAAATCGTCGTTAAACAGTGAAAATACCAGAAAAACCTTATAAGAGCGTTAAATCGTCGTAAAACAGTGTAAATACCAGAAAAACCTTATAAGAGCGTCAAGTCATCGTTAAACAGTAAAAATTCCAGAAAAAACTTAAAAGAGCGTTAAATCGACGTAAAACAGTTAAAATACCAGAAAAACCTTATAAGAGCGTTAAATCATCTTAAAACGCTGTAAAATATAGAAAAACTATTAAAAAGTGATAAATCGTCGAATTACACTAAAAATCATTGAAAAACCCTTCAAATTTGTCAAATCGTCGTTAAACAGTGAAAATACCAGAAAAACCTTTTAAGAGCGTTAAATCGTCGTAAAACAGTGAAAATACCAGAACAACCTTAGAAGAGCGTTAAATCGTCTTAAAACGCTGTAAAATATAGAAAAACCATTAAAAAGTGTTAAATCGTCGTATTACACTAAAAATCATTGAAAAACACTTAAAATTTGTCAAACCGTCGTAAAACAGTGAAAATTTCAGATAAACCTTACAAGAGCGTTTTATCGTCGTAAAACAGTGAAAATACCAGAAATACCTTATAAAAGCGTTAAATCGTCGTAAAACAGTGAAAATACCAGAAAAACCTTATAAGAGCGTTAAATCGTAGTAAAACAGTGAAAATACCAGAAAAACCTTATAAGATCGTTAATTTGTCTTTAAACGCTGTAAAATATAGAAAAACCATTAAAAAGTGTTAAATCGTCGTATTCAACTAAAAATCGTTGAAAAACCCTTAATATTTGTCAAATCGTCGTTAAACAGTGAAAATACCAGAAAAACCTTAAAAGAGCGTAAAATCGACGTAAAACAGTTAAAATACCAGAAAAACCTTATAAGAGCGTTTAATCGTCGTAAAACAGTGAAAATACCAGAAAAACCTTATAAGAGCGTCAAATCGTCGTAAAACAGTGTAAATACCAGAAAAACCTTATAAGAGCGTCAAGTCGTCGTTAAACAGTGAACATACCAGAAAAACCTTATAAGAGCGTTAAATTTACGTAAAACAGTTAAAATACCAGAAAAACCTTATAAGAGCGTTAAATGATCTTAAAACGCTGTAAAATATAGAAAAACCATTAAAAAGTGTTTGATCGTCGTACTTCACTGAAAATCATTAAAAAAACTCTTACAATTTGTCACATTATCGTAAAACAGTGAAAATACCACAAAAACTTTATACGAGCGTTTAATCGTCTTATAACAGTGAAAATACCAGAAAAACCTTAGAAGAGCGTCAAATCGTCGTAAAACAGTGAAAATACCAGAAAAACCTTAGAAGAGCGTTAAATCGTCGTTAAACAGTGTAAATACCAGAAAAACCTTATAAGAGCGTCAAATCGTCGTGAAAGAGTGAAAATACCAGAGAAACCTTATAAGAGCGTTAAATCGTCGAAAAACAGTGAAAATACCAGAAAAACCTTATAAGAGCGTAAAATCGTCGTAAAACAGTGTAAATACCAGAAAATCCTTATAAGAGCGTTTAATCATCTTAAAACGCTGTAAAATATAGAAAAACCATTAAAAAGTGATAAATCGTCGTATTACACTAAAAATCATTGAAAAACCCTAAAAATTTGTCAAATCGTCGTAAAACAGTGAAAATACCAGATAAACATAATAAGAGCGTAAAATCGTCTTAAAACACTGTAAAATATAGAAAAACCATTAAAAAGTGTTAAATCGTCGTATTACACTAAAAATCATTGAAAAACCCTGAAAAATTGTCAAATCGTCGTAAAACAGTGAAAATGGCAGAAAAACCTTATACGAGCGTTAAATCGTCGTAAAACAGTGAAAATACCAGAAAAACCTTATAAGAGCGTTAAATCGTCGTAAAACAGTGAAAATACCAGAAAAACCTTATAAGAGCGTTAAATCGTCCTCAAACGCTGTAAAATATAGAAAAACCATTAAAAAGTGTTTGATCGTCGTATTTCACTGAAAATCATTAAAAAAACTCTTACAATTTGTCAAATTATCGTAAAACAGTGAAAATACCACAAAAACCTTATACGAGCGTTTAATCTTCGTAAAACAGTGAAAATACCAGAAAAACCTTAGAAGAGCGTTAAATCGTCGAAAAACAGTGAAAATACCAGAAAAACCTTATGCGAGCGTTAAATCGTCGTAAAACAGTAAAAATACCAGAAAAACCTTAAAAGAGCGTTAAATCGTCGGAAAACAGTGAAAATACCAGAAAAACCTTACAAGAGCGTTAAATCGTCGTAAAACAGTGAAAATACCAGAAAAACCTTATAAGAGCGTCAAGTCGTCGTTAAACAGTGAAAATACCAGAAAAACCTTATAAGAGCGTTAAATCGACGTAAAACAGTTTAAATACCAGAAAAACCTTATAAGAGCGTTAAATCATCTTAAAACGCTGTAAAAGATAGAAAAACCATTAAAAAGTGATAAATCGTCGTATTACACTAATAATCATTGAAAAACCCTAAAAATTTGTCAAATCGTCGTAAAACAGTAAAAATACCAGAACAACCTTATAAGAGCGTTAAATCGTCTAAAAACGCTGTAAAATATAGAAAAACCATTAAAAAGTGTTAAATCGTCGTATTACACTAAAAATCATTGAAAAACCCTTAAAATTTTAAACCGTCGTAAAACAGTGAAAATACCAGATAAACCTTACAAGAGCGTTTTATCGTCGTAAAACAGTGAAAATACCAGATAAACCTTACAAGAGCGTTTTATCGTCGTTAAACAGTGAAAATACCAGAAAAACCTTATAAGAGCGTTAAATCGTCGTAAAACAGTGAAAATACCAGATAAACCTTATAAGAGCGTTAAATCGTCTTAAAACGCTGTAAAATATAGAAAAACCATTAAAAATTGTTAAATCGTCGTTAAACAGTGAAAATACCAGAGAAACCTTATAAGAGCGTTAAATCGACGTAAAACAGTTAAAATACCAGAAAAACCTTATAAGAGCGTTTAATCGTCGTAAAACAGTGAAAATACCTGAAAAACCTAATAAGAGCGTCAAATCGTCGTAAAACAGTGTAAATACCAGAAAAACCTTATAAGAGCGTTAGATCGTCGTAAAACAGTGAAAATACCAGATAAACCTTATAAGAGCGTTAAATCGTCTTAAAACGCTGTAAAATATAGAAAAACCATTAAAAATTGTTAAATCGTCGTTAAACAGTGAAAATACCAGAGAAACCGTTAAAGAGCATTAAATCGACGTAAAACAGTTAAAATACCAGAAAAACCTTATAAGAGCGTTTAATCGTCGTAAAACAGTGAAAATACCTGAAAAACCTAATAAGAGCGTCAAATCGTCGTAAAACAGTGTAAATACCAGAAAAACCTTATAAGAGCGTTAAATCGTCGTTAAACAGTGAAAATACCAGAAAAACCTTATAAGAGCGTAAAATCGTCGTAAAACAGTGTAAATACCAGAAAAACCTTATAAGAGCGTTAAATCGTCGTAAAACAGTGAAAATACCAGAAAAACCTTATAAGAGCGTTAAATCATCTTAAAAAGCTGTAAAATATAGAAAAACCATTAAAAAGTGATAAATCGTCGTATTACACTAATAATCATTGAAAAACCCTAAAAATTTGTCAAATCGTCGTAAAACAGTGAAAATACAGGAAAAACCTTATAAGAGCGTTTAATCGTCGTAAAACAGTGAAAATACCAGAAAAACCTTATAAGAGCGTTAAATCGTCCTCAAACGCTGTAAAATATAGAAAAACCATTAAAAAGTGTTTGATCGTCGTATTTCACTGAAAATCATTAAAAAACTCTTACAATTTGTCAGATTATCGTAAAACAGTTCAAATACCACAAAAACCTTAAACGAGCGTTTAATCGTCGTAAAACAGTGAAAATACCAGAAAAACCTTAGAAGAGCGTCAAATCGTCGTTAAACAGTGTAAATACCAGAAAAACCTTTAAAGAGCGTCAAATCGTCGTTAAACAGTGAAAATACCAGAGAAACCTTATAAGAGCGTTAAATCGACGAAAAACAGTGAAAATACCAGAAAAACCTTATACGAGCGTTAAATCGTCGTAAAACAGTGAAAATACCAGAAAAACCTTATAAGAGCGTTAAATCGTCGCAAAACAGTGAAAATACCAGAAAAACCTTATGAGAGCGTCAAGTCGTCGTTAAACAGTGAAAATACCAGAAAAACCTTATAAGAGCGTCAAATCGTCGTAAAACAGTGAAAATACCAGAAAAACCTTATAAGAGCGTTAAATCGTCGTCAAACAGTGAAAATACCAGAAAAACCTTAAAAGAGCGTTAAATCGTCGTAAAACTGTGAAAATAACAGAAAAACCTTATAAGAGCGTTTAATCGTCGTAAAACAGTGAAAATACCAGAAAAACCTTAGAAGAGCGTAAAATCGTCGTTAAACAGTGTAAATACCAGAAAAACCTTTAAAGAGCGTCAAATCGTCGTTAAACAGTGAAAATACCAGAGAAACCTTATAAGAGCGTTAAATCGACAAAAAACAGTGAAAATACCAGAAAAACCTTATACGAGCGTTAAATCGTCGTAAAACAGTGTAAATACCAGAAAAACCTTATAAGAGCGTTAAATCGTCGCAAAACAGTGAAAATACCAGAAAAACCTTAAAAGAGCGTTAAATCGTCGTAAAACAGTGTAAATACCAGAAAAACCTTATAAGAGCGTCAAGTCTTCGTTAAACAGTGAACATACCAGAAAAACCTTTATAAAAGCGTCAAATCGACGTAAAACAGTTAAAATACCAGAAAAACCTTATAAGAGCGTTAAATCATCTTAAAACGCTGTAAAATATAGAAAAACCATTAAAAAGTGATAAATCGTCGTATTACACTAATTATCATTGAAAAACCCTAAAACTTTGTCAAATCGTCGTCAAACAGTGAAAATACCAGAACAACCTCATAAGAGCGTTAAATCGTCTAAAAACGCTGGAAAATATAGAAAAACCATTAAAAAGTGTTAAATCGTCGTAATACACTAAAAATCATTGAAAAACTCTAAAAATTTGTCAAATCGTCGTTAAACAGTGAAAATACCAGAACAACCTTATAAGAGCGTTAAATCGTCTAAAAACGCTGTAAAATATAGAAAAACCATTAAAAAGTGTTAAATCGTCGTATTACACTAAAAATCATTGAAAAACACTTAAAATTTGTCAAACCGTCGTAAAACAGTGAAAATTTCAGATAAACCTTACAAGAGCGTTTTATCGTCGTAAAACAGTGAAAATACCAGAAAAACCTTATAAGAGCGTTAAATCGTCGTAAAACAGTGAAAATACCAGAAAAACCTTAAAAGAGCGTTAAATCGTCGTAAAACAGTGTAAATACCAGAAAAACCTTATAAGAGCGTCAAGTCGTCTTTAAACAGTGAAAATACCAGAAAAACCTTATAGGAGCCTTAAATCGACGTAAAACAGTGAAAATACCAGAAAAACCTTATAAGAGCGTTTAATCGACGTAAAACAGTTAAGATACCAGAAAAACCTTATAAGAGCGTTTAATCGTCGTAAAACAGTGAAAATACCAGAACAAACTTATAAGAGCGTTAAATCGTCGAAAAACGCTGTAAAATATAGAAAAACCATTAAAAAGTGTTAAATCGTCGTATTACAGTAAAAATCATTGAAAAACACTTAAAATTTGTCAAACCGTCGTAAAACAGTGAAAATTTCAGATAAACCTAACAAGAGCGTTTTATCGTCGTAAAACAGTGAAAATACCAGAAAAACCTTATAAGAGCGTTAAATCGTCGTAAAACAGTGAAAATACCAGAAAAACCCTATTAGAGCGTTAAATCGTCGTTAAACAGTGTATATACCAGAAAAACCTTATAAGAGCGTCAAATCGTCGTTAAACAGTGAAAATACCAGAGAAACCTTATAAGAGCGTTAAATCGTCGAAAAACAGTGAAAATACCAGAAAAACCTTATGCGAGCGTTAAATCGTCGTAAAACAGTGAAAATACCAGAAAAACCTTAAAAGAGCGTTAAATCGTCGTTAAACAGTGAAAATTTCAGATAAACCTTACAAGAGCGTTTTATCGTCGTAAAACAGTGAAAATACCAGAAAAACCTTATAAGAGCGTTAAATCGTCGTAAAACAGTGAAAATACCAGAAAAACCTTAAAAGAGCGTTAAATCGTCGTAAAACAGTGTAAGAACCAGAAAAACCTTATAAGAGCGTCAAGTCGTCGTTAAACAGTGAAAATACCAGAAAAACCTTATAAGAGCGTTAAATCATCTTAAAAAGCTGTAAAATATAGAAAAACCATTAAAAAGTGATAAATCGTCGTATTACACTAAAAATCATTGAAAAACACTTAAAATTTGTCAAACCGTCGTAAAACAGTGAAAATTTCAGATAAACCTTACAAGAGCGTTTTATCGTCGTAAAACAGTGAAAATACCAGAAAAACCTTATAAGAGCGTTAAATCGTCGTAAAACAGTGAAAATACCAGAAAAACCTTAAAAGAGCGTTAAATCGTCGTAAAACAGTGTTAATACCAGAAAAACCTTATAAGAGCGTCAAGTCGTCGTTAAACAGTGAAAATACCAGAAAAACCTTATAGGAGCCTTAAATCGACGTAAAACAGTGAAAATACCAGAAAAACCTTATAAGAGCGTTTAATCGACGTAAAACAGTTAAGATACCAGAAAAACCTTATAAGAGCGTTTAATCGTCGTAAAACAGTGAAAATACCAGAACAACCTTATAAGAGCGTTAAATCGTCGAAAAACGCTGTAAAATATAGAAAAACCATTAAAAAGTGTTAAATCGTCGTATTACAGTAAAAATCATTGAAAAACACTTAAAATTTGTCAAACCGTCGTAAAACAGTGAAAATTTCAGATAAACCTAACAAGAGCGTTTTATCGTCGTAAAACAGTGAAAATACCAGAAAAACCTTATAAGAGCGTTAAATCGTCGTAAAACAGTGAAAATACCAGAAAAACCCTATTAGAGCGTTAAATCGTCGTTAAACAGTGTATATACCAGAAAAACCTTATAAGAGCGTCAAATCGTCGTTAAACAGTGAAAATACCAGAGAAACCTTATAAGAGCGTTCAATCGTCGAAAAACAGTGAAAATACCAGAAAAACCTTATAAGAGCGTAAAATCGTCGTAAAACAGTGTAAATACCAGAAAAACCTTATAAGAGCGTTAAATCGTCGTAAAACAGTGAAAATACCAGAAAAACCTTATAAGAGCGTTAAATCATCTTAAAAAGCTGTAAAATATAGAAAAACCATTAAAAAGTGATAAATCGTCGTATTACACTAATAATCATTGAAAAACCCTAAAAATTTGTCAAATCGTCGTAAAACAGTGAAAATACAGGAAAAACCTTATAAGAGCGTTGAATCGTCGTAAAACAGTGAAAATACCAGAAAAACCTTATAAGAGCGTTAAATCGTCCTCAAACGCTGTAAAATATAGAAAAACCATTAAAAAGTGTTTGATCGTCGTATTTCACTGAAAATCATTAAAAAACTCTTACAATTTGTCAGATTATCGTAAAACAGTTCAAATACCACAAAAACCTTAAACGAGCGTTTAATCGTCGTAAAACAGTGAAAATACCAGAAAAACCTTAGAAGAGCGTCAAATCGTCGTTAAACAGTGTAAATACCAGAAAAACCTTTAAAGAGCGTCAAATCGTCGTTAAACAGTGAAAATACCAGAGAAACTTTATAAGAGCGTTAAATCGACGAAAAACAGTGAAAATACCAGAAAAACCTTATACGAGCGTTAAATCGTCGTAAAACAGTGAAAATACCAGAAAAACCTTATAAGAGCGTTAAATCGTCGCAAAACAGTGAAAATACCAGAAAAACCTTATAAGAGCGTCAAGTCGTCGTTAAACAGTGAAAATACCAGAAAAACCTTATAAGAGCGTTAAATCGTCGTAAAACAGTGAAAATACCAGAAAAACCTTATAAGAGCGTTAAATCGTCGTCAAACAGTGAAAATACCAGAAAAACCTTAAAAGAGCGTTAAATCGTCGTAAAACTGTGAAAATAACAGAAAAACCTTATAAGAGCGTTTAATCGTCGTAAAACAGTGAAAATACCAGAAAAACCTTAGAAGAGCGTAAAATCGTCGTTAAACAGTGTAAATACCAGAAAAACCTTTAAAGAGCGTCAAATCGTCGTTAAACAGTGAAAATACCAGAGAAACCTTATAAGAGCGTTAAATCGACAAAAAACAGTGAAAATACCAGAAAAACCTTATACGAGCGTTAAATCGTCGTAAAACAGTGTAAATACCAGAAAAACCTTATAAGAGCGTTAAATCGTCGCAAAACAGTGAAAATACCAGAAAAACCTTAAAAGAGCGTTAAATCGTCGTAAAACAGTGTAAATACCAGAAAAACCTTATAAGAGCGTCAAGTCGTCGTTAAACAGTGAACATACCAGAAAAACCTTTATAAAAGCGTCAAATCGTCGTTAAACAGTGAACATACCAGAAAAACCTTATAAGAGCGTTAAATCGTCCTCAAACGCTGTAAAATATAGAAAAACCATTAAAAAGTGTTTGATCGTCGTATTTCACTGAAAATCATTAAAAAACTCTTACAATTTGTCAGATTATCGTAAAACAGTTCAAATACCACAAAAACCTTAAACGAGCGTTTAATCGTCGTAAAACAGTGAAAATACCAGAAAAACCTTAGAAGAGCGTCAAATCGTCGTTAAACAGTGTAAATACCAGAAAAACCTTTAAAGAGCGTCAAATCGTCGTTAAACAGTGAAAATACCAGAGAAACTTTATAAGAGCGTTAAATCGACGAAAAACAGTGAAAATACCAGAAAAACCTTATACGAGCGTTAAATCGTCGTAAAACAGTGAAAATACCAGAAAAACCTTATAAGAGCGTTAAATCGTCGCAAAACAGTGAAAATACCAGAAAAACCTTATAAGAGCGTCAAGTCGTCGTTAAACAGTGAAAATACCAGAAAAACCTTATAAGAGCGTTAAATCGTCGTAAAACAGTGAAAATACCAGAAAAACCTTATAAGAGCGTTAAATCGTCGTCAAACAGTGAAAATACCAGAAAAACCTTAAAAGAGCGTTAAATCGTCGTAAAACTGTGAAAATAACAGAAAAACCTTATAAGAGCGTTTAATCGTCGTAAAACAGTGAAAATACCAGAAAAACCTTAGAAGAGCGTAAAATCGTCGTTAAACAGTGTAAATACCAGAAAAACCTTTAAAGAGCGTCAAATCGTCGTTAAACAGTGAAAATACCAGAGAAACCTTATAAGAGCGTTAAATCGACAAAAAACAGTGAAAATACCAGAAAAACCTTATACGAGCGTTAAATCGTCGTAAAACAGTGTAAATACCAGAAAAACCTTATAAGAGCGTTAAATCGTCGCAAAACAGTGAAAATACCAGAAAAACCTTAAAAGAGCGTTAAATCGTCGTAAAACAGTGTAAATACCAGAAAAACCTTATAAGAGCGTCAAGTCTTCGTTAAACAGTGAACATACCAGAAAAACCTTTATAAAAGCGTCAAATCGACGTAAAACAGTTAAAATACCAGAAAAACCTTATAAGAGCGTTAAATCATCTTAAAACGCTGTAAAATATAGAAAAACCATTAAAAAGTGATAAATCGTCGTATTACACTAATTATCATTGAAAAACCCTAAAACTTTGTCAAATCGTCGTCAAACAGTGAAAATACCAGAACAACCTCATAAGAGCGTTAAATCGTCTAAAAACGCTGGAAAATATAGAAAAACCATTAAAAAGTGTTAAATCGTCGTAATACACTAAAAATCATTGAAAAACTCTAAAAATTTGTCAAATCGTCGTTAAACAGTGAAAATACCAGAACAACCTTATAAGAGCGTTAAATCGTCTAAAAACGCTGTAAAATATAGAAAAACCATTAAAAAGTGTTAAATCGTCGTATTACACTAAAAATCATTGAAAAACACTTAAAATTTGTCAAACCGTCGTAAAACAGTGAAAATTTCAGATAAACCTTACAAGAGCGTTTTATCGTCGTAAAACAGTGAAAATACCAGAAAAACCTTATAAGAGCGTTAAATCGTCGTAAAACAGTGAAAATACCAGAAAAACCTTAAAAGAGCGTTAAATCGTCGTAAAACAGTGTAAATACCAGAAAAACCTTATAAGAGCGTCAAGTCGTCTTTAAACAGTGAAAATACCAGAAAAACCTTATAGGAGCCTTAAATCGACGTAAAACAGTGAAAATACCAGAAAAACCTTATAAGAGCGTTTAATCGACGTAAAACAGTTAAGATACCAGAAAAACCTTATAAGAGCGTTTAATCGTCGTAAAACAGTGAAAATACCAGAACAAACTTATAAGAGCGTTAAATCGTCGAAAAACGCTGTAAAATATAGAAAAACCATTAAAAAGTGTTAAATCGTCGTATTACAGTAAAAATCATTGAAAAACACTTAAAATTTGTCAAACCGTCGTAAAACAGTGAAAATTTCAGATAAACCTAACAAGAGCGTTTTATCGTCGTAAAACAGTGAAAATACCAGAAAAACCTTATAAGAGCGTTAAATCGTCGTAAAACAGTGAAAATACCAGAAAAACCCTATTAGAGCGTTAAATCGTCGTTAAACAGTGTATATACCAGAAAAACCTTATAAGAGCGTCAAATCGTCGTTAAACAGTGAAAATACCAGAGAAACCTTATAAGAGCGTTAAATCGTCGAAAAACAGTGAAAATACCAGAAAAACCTTATGCGAGCGTTAAATCGTCGTAAAACAGTGAAAATACCAGAAAAACCTTAAAAGAGCGTTAAATCGTCGTTAAACAGTGAAAATTTCAGATAAACCTTACAAGAGCGTTTTATCGTCGTAAAACAGTGAAAATACCAGAAAAACCTTATAAGAGCGTTAAATCGTCGTAAAACAGTGAAAATACCAGAAAAACCTTAAAAGAGCGTTAAATCGTCGTAAAACAGTGTAAGAACCAGAAAAACCTTATAAGAGCGTCAAGTCGTCGTTAAACAGTGAAAATACCAGAAAAACCTTATAAGAGCGTTAAATCATCTTAAAAAGCTGTAAAATATAGAAAAACCATTAAAAAGTGATAAATCGTCGTATTACACTAAAAATCATTGAAAAACACTTAAAATTTGTCAAACCGTCGTAAAACAGTGAAAATTTCAGATAAACCTTACAAGAGCGTTTTATCGTCGTAAAACAGTGAAAATACCAGAAAAACCTTATAAGAGCGTTAAATCGTCGTAAAACAGTGAAAATACCAGAAAAACCTTAAAAGAGCGTTAAATCGTCGTAAAACAGTGTTAATACCAGAAAAACCTTATAAGAGCGTCAAGTCGTCGTTAAACAGTGAAAATACCAGAAAAACCTTATAGGAGCCTTAAATCGACGTAAAACAGTGAAAATACCAGAAAAACCTTATAAGAGCGTTTAATCGACGTAAAACAGTTAAGATACCAGAAAAACCTTATAAGAGCGTTTAATCGTCGTAAAACAGTGAAAATACCAGAACAACCTTATAAGAGCGTTAAATCGTCGAAAAACGCTGTAAAATATAGAAAAACCATTAAAAAGTGTTAAATCGTCGTATTACAGTAAAAATCATTGAAAAACACTTAAAATTTGTCAAACCGTCGTAAAACAGTGAAAATTTCAGATAAACCTAACAAGAGCGTTTTATCGTCGTAAAACAGTGAAAATACCAGAAAAACCTTATAAGAGCGTTAAATCGTCGTAAAACAGTGAAAATACCAGAAAAACCCTATTAGAGCGTTAAATCGTCGTTAAACAGTGTATATACCAGAAAAACCTTATAAGAGCGTCAAATCGTCGTTAAACAGTGAAAATACCAGAGAAACCTTATAAGAGCGTTCAATCGTCGAAAAACAGTGAAAATACCAGAAAAACCTTATAAGAGCGTAAAATCGTCGTAAAACAGTGTAAATACCAGAAAAACCTTATAAGAGCGTTAAATCGTCGTAAAACAGTGAAAATACCAGAAAAACCTTATAAGAGCGTTAAATCATCTTAAAAAGCTGTAAAATATAGAAAAACCATTAAAAAGTGATAAATCGTCGTATTACACTAATAATCATTGAAAAACCCTAAAAATTTGTCAAATCGTCGTAAAACAGTGAAAATACAGGAAAAACCTTATAAGAGCGTTGAATCGTCGTAAAACAGTGAAAATACCAGAAAAACCTTATAAGAGCGTTAAATCGTCCTCAAACGCTGTAAAATATAGAAAAACCATTAAAAAGTGTTTGATCGTCGTATTTCACTGAAAATCATTAAAAAACTCTTACAATTTGTCAGATTATCGTAAAACAGTTCAAATACCACAAAAACCTTAAACGAGCGTTTAATCGTCGTAAAACAGTGAAAATACCAGAAAAACCTTAGAAGAGCGTCAAATCGTCGTTAAACAGTGTAAATACCAGAAAAACCTTTAAAGAGCGTCAAATCGTCGTTAAACAGTGAAAATACCAGAGAAACTTTATAAGAGCGTTAAATCGACGAAAAACAGTGAAAATACCAGAAAAACCTTATACGAGCGTTAAATCGTCGTAAAACAGTGAAAATACCAGAAAAACCTTATAAGAGCGTTAAATCGTCGCAAAACAGTGAAAATACCAGAAAAACCTTATAAGAGCGTCAAGTCGTCGTTAAACAGTGAAAATACCAGAAAAACCTTATAAGAGCGTTAAATCGTCGTAAAACAGTGAAAATACCAGAAAAACCTTATAAGAGCGTTAAATCGTCGTCAAACAGTGAAAATACCAGAAAAACCTTAAAAGAGCGTTAAATCGTCGTAAAACTGTGAAAATAACAGAAAAACCTTATAAGAGCGTTTAATCGTCGTAAAACAGTGAAAATACCAGAAAAACCTTAGAAGAGCGTAAAATCGTCGTTAAACAGTGTAAATACCAGAAAAACCTTTAAAGAGCGTCAAATCGTCGTTAAACAGTGAAAATACCAGAGAAACCTTATAAGAGCGTTAAATCGACAAAAAACAGTGAAAATACCAGAAAAACCTTATACGAGCGTTAAATCGTCGTAAAACAGTGTAAATACCAGAAAAACCTTATAAGAGCGTTAAATCGTCGCAAAACAGTGAAAATACCAGAAAAACCTTAAAAGAGCGTTAAATCGTCGTAAAACAGTGTAAATACCAGAAAAACCTTATAAGAGCGTCAAGTCGTCGTTAAACAGTGAACATACCAGAAAAACCTTTATAAAAGCGTCAAATCGACGTAAAACAGTTAAAATACCAGAAAAACCTTATAAGAGCGTTAAATCATCTTAAAACGCTGTAAAATATAGAAAAACCATTAAAAAGTGATAAATCGTCGTATTACACTAATTATCATTGAAAAACCCTAAAACTTTGTCAAATCGTCGTCAAACAGTGAAAATACCAGAACAACCTCATAAGAGCGTTAAATCGTCTAAAAACGCTGGAAAATATAGAAAAACCATTAAAAAGTGTTAAATCGTCGTAATACACTAAAAATCATTGAAAAACCCTAAAAATTTGTCAAATCGTCGTAAAACAGTGAAAATACCAGAACAACCTTATAAGAGCGTTAAATCGTCTAAAAACGCTGTAAAATATAGAAAAACCATTAAAAAGTGTTAAATCGTCGTATTACACTAAAAATCATTGAAAAACACTTAAAATTTGTCAAACCGTCGTAAAACAGTGAAAATTTCAGATAAACCTTACAAGAGCGTTTTATCGTCGTAAAACAGTGAAAATACCAGAAAAACCTTAAAAGAGCGTTAAATCGTCGTAAAACAGTGAAAATACCAGAAAAACCTTAAAAGAGCGTTAAATCGTCGTAAAACAGTGTAAATACCAGAAAAACCTTATAAGAGCGTCAAGTCGTCGTTAAACAGTGAAAATACCAGAAAAACCTTATAGGAGCCTTAAATCGACGTAAAACAGTGAAAATACCAGAAAAACCTTATAAGAGCGTTTAATCGACGTAAAACAGTTAAGATACCAGAAAATCCTTATAAGAGCGTTTAATCGTCGTAAAACAGTGAAAATACCAGAACAACCTTATAAGAGCGTTAAATCGTCGAAAAACGCTGTAAAATATAGAAAAACCATTAAAAAGTGTTAAATCGTCGTATTACAGTAAAAATCATTGAAAAACACTTAAAATTTGTCAAACCGTCGTAAAACAGTGAAAATTTCAGATAAACCTAACAAGAGCGTTTTATCGTCGTAAAACAGTGAAAATACCAGAAAAACCTTAAAAGAGCGTTAAATCGTCGTAAAACAGTGAAAATACCAGAAAAACCCTATTAGAGCGTTAAATCGTCGTTAAACAGTGTATATACCAGAAAAACCTTATAAGAGCGTCAAATCGTCGTTAAACAGTGAAAATACCAGAGAAACCTTATAAGAGCGTTAAATCGTCGAAAAACAGTGAAAATACCAGAAAAACCTTATGCGAGCGTTAAATCGTCGTAAAACAGTGAAAATACCAGAAAAACCTTAAAAGAGCGTTAAATCGTCGTAAAACAGTGAAAATTTCAGATAAACCTTACAAGAGCGTTTTATCGTCGTAAAACAGTGAAAATACCAGAAAAACCTTATAAGAGCGTTAAATCGTCGTAAAACAGTGAAAATACCAGAAAAACCTTAAAAGAGCGTTAAATCGTCGTAAAACAGTGTAAGAACCAGAAAAACCTTATGAGAGCGTCAAGTCGTCGTTAAACAGTGAAAATACCAGAAAAACCTTATAAGAGCGTTAAATCGACGTAATACAGTGAAAATACCAGAAAAACCTAAAAAGAGCATTTAATCGACGTAAAACAGTTAAGATACCAGAAAAACCTTATAAGAGCGTTTAATCGTCGTAAAACAGTGAAAATACCAGAACAACCTTATAAGAGCGTTAAATCGTCGAAAAACGCTGTAAAATATAGAAAAACCATTAAAAAGTGATAAATCGTCGTATTACACTAATAATCATTGAAAAACCCTAAAAATTTGTCAAATCGTCAAAAAAACAGTGAAAATACCAGAAAAACCTTATAAGAGCGTTAAATCGTCGTAAAACAGTGAAAATACCAGAAAAACCTTATAAGAGCGTTAAATCATCTTAAAACGCTGTAAAATATAGAAAAACCATTAAAAAGTGTTAAATCGTCGTATTACACTAAAAATCATTGAAAAACCCTTAAAATTTGTCAAACCGTCGAAAAACAGTGAAAATACCAGGAAAACCTTACAAGAGCGTTTTAACGTCGTAAAACAGTGAAAATACTAGAAAAACCTTATAAGAGCGTTAAATCGTCGTAAAACAGTGAAAATACCAGATAAACCTTATAAGAGCGTTTAATCGACGTAAAACAGTTAAAATACCAGAAAAACCTTATTAGAGCGTTAAATCATCTTAAAACGCTGTCAAATATAGAAAAACCATTAAAAATTGTTAAATCGTCGTTAAACAGTGAAAATACCAGAGAAACCTTATAAGAGCGTTTAATCGACGTAAAACAGTTAAAATACCAGAAAAACCTTATTAGAGCGTTAAATCATCTTAAAACGCTGTAAAATATAGAAAAACCATTAAAAAGTGTTAAATCGTCGTATTACACTAAAAATCATTGAAAAACCCTTAAAATTTGTCAAACCGTCGTGAAACAGTGAAAATACCAGATAAACCTTACAAGAGCGTTTTATCGTCGTAAAACAGTGAAAATACCAGAAAAACCTTATAAGAGCGTTAAATCGTCGTAAAACAGTGAAAATACCAGATAAACCTTATAAGAGCGTTAAATCGTCTTAAAACGCTGTAAAATATAGAAAAACCATTAAAAATTGTTAAATCGTCGTTAAACAGTGAAAATACCAGAGAAACCTTATAAGAGCGTTAAATCGACGTAAAACAGTTAAAATTCCAGAAAAACCTTATAAGAGCGTTAAATCATCTTGAAACGCTGTAAAATATAGAAAAACCATTAAAAAGTGATAAATCGTCGTATTACACTAATAATCATTGAAAAACCCTTAAAATTTGTCAAATCGTCAAAAAAACAGTGAAAATACCAGAAAAACCTAATAAGAGCGTTAAATCGTCCTCAAACGCTGTTAAATATAGAAAAACCATTAAAAAAGTGTTAAATCGTCAAATTACACTAAAAATCATTGAAAAACCCTTCAAATTTGTCAAAGCGTCGTTAAACAGTGAAAATACCAGAAAAACCTTATAAGAGCGTTAAATCGTCGTAAAACAGTGAAAATACCAGAACAACCTTATAAGAGCGTTAAATCGTCTCAAAACGCTGTAAAATATAGAAAAACCATTAAAAAGTGATAAATCGTCGTATTACACTAATAATCATTGAAAAACCCTAAAAATTTGTCAAATCGTCGTAAAACAGTGAAAATACCAGAAAAACCTTATAAGAGCGATAAATCATCTTAAAACGCTGTAAAATATAGAAAAACCATTAAAAAGTGATAAATCGTCGTATTACACTAAAAATCATTGAAAAACCCTTCAAATTTGTCAAAGCGTCGTTAAACAGTGAAAATACCAGAAAAACCTTATAAGAGCGTTAAATCGTCGTAAAACAGTTAAAATACCAGAAAAACCTTATTAGAGCGTTAAATCATCTTAAAACGCTGTCAAATATAGAAAAACCATTAAAAATTGTTAAATCGTCGTTAAACAGTGAAAATACCAGAGAAACCTTATAAGAGCGTTTAATCGACGTAAAACAGTTAAGATACCAGAAAAACCTTATAAGAGCGTTTAATCGTCGTAAAACAGTGAAAATACCAGAACAACCTTATAAGAGCGTTAAATCGTCGAAAAACGCTGTAAAATATAGAAAAACCATTAAAAAGTGTTAAATCGTCGTATTACAGTAAAAATCATTGAAAAACACTTAAAATTTGTCAAACCGTCGTAAAACAGTGAAAATTTCAGATAAACCTAACAAGAGCGTTTTATCGTCGTAAAACAGTGAAAATACCAGAAAAACCTTATAAGAGCGTTAAATCGTCGTAAAACAGTGAAAATACCAGAAAAACCCTATTAGAGCGTTAAATCGTCGTTAAACAGTGTATATACCAGAAAAACCTTATAAGAGCGTCAAATCGTCGTTAAACAGTGAAAATACCAGAGAAACCTTATAAGAGCGTTCAATCGTCGAAAAACAGTGAAAATACCAGAAAAACCTTATAAGAGCGTAAAATCGTCGTAAAACAGTGTAAATACCAGAAAAACCTTATAAGAGCGTTAAATCGTCGTAAAACAGTGAAAATACCAGAAAAACCTTATAAGAGCGTTAAATCATCTTAAAAAGCTGTAAAATATAGAAAAACCATTAAAAAGTGATAAATCGTCGTATTACACTAATAATCATTGAAAAACCCTAAAAATTTGTCAAATCGTCGTAAAACAGTGAAAATACAGGAAAAACCTTATAAGAGCGTTGAATCGTCGTAAAACAGTGAAAATACCAGAAAAACCTTATAAGAGCGTTAAATCGTCCTCAAACGCTGTAAAATATAGAAAAACCATTAAAAAGTGTTTGATCGTCGTATTTCACTGAAAATCATTAAAAAACTCTTACAATTTGTCAGATTATCGTAAAACAGTTCAAATACCACAAAAACCTTAAACGAGCGTTTAATCGTCGTAAAACAGTGAAAATACCAGAAAAACCTTAGAAGAGCGTCAAATCGTCGTTAAACAGTGTAAATACCAGAAAAACCTTTAAAGAGCGTCAAATCGTCGTTAAACAGTGAAAATACCAGAGAAACTTTATAAGAGCGTTAAATCGACGAAAAACAGTGAAAATACCAGAAAAACCTTATACGAGCGTTAAATCGTCGTAAAACAGTGAAAATACCAGAAAAACCTTATAAGAGCGTTAAATCGTCGCAAAACAGTGAAAATACCAGAAAAACCTTATAAGAGCGTCAAGTCGTCGTTAAACAGTGAAAATACCAGAAAAACCTTATAAGAGCGTTAAATCGTCGTAAAACAGTGAAAATACCAGAAAAACCTTATAAGAGCGTTAAATCGTCGTCAAACAGTGAAAATACCAGAAAAACCTTAAAAGAGCGTTAAATCGTCGTAAAACTGTGAAAATAACAGAAAAACCTTATAAGAGCGTTTAATCGTCGTAAAACAGTGAAAATACCAGAAAAACCTTAGAAGAGCGTAAAATCGTCGTTAAACAGTGTAAATACCAGAAAAACCTTTAAAGAGCGTCAAATCGTCGTTAAACAGTGAAAATACCAGAGAAACCTTATAAGAGCGTTAAATCGACAAAAAACAGTGAAAATACCAGAAAAACCTTATACGAGCGTTAAATCGTCGTAAAACAGTGTAAATACCAGAAAAACCTTATAAGAGCGTTAAATCGTCGCAAAACAGTGAAAATACCAGAAAAACCTTAAAAGAGCGTTAAATCGTCGTAAAACAGTGTAAATACCAGAAAAACCTTATAAGAGCGTCAAGTCGTCGTTAAACAGTGAACATACCAGAAAAACCTTTATAAAAGCGTCAAATCGACGTAAAACAGTTAAAATACCAGAAAAACCTTATAAGAGCGTTAAATCATCTTAAAACGCTGTAAAATATAGAAAAACCATTAAAAAGTGATAAATCGTCGTATTACACTAATTATCATTGAAAAACCCTAAAACTTTGTCAAATCGTCGTCAAACAGTGAAAATACCAGAACAACCTCATAAGAGCGTTAAATCGTCTAAAAACGCTGGAAAATATAGAAAAACCATTAAAAAGTGTTAAATCGTCGTAATACACTAAAAATCATTGAAAAACCCTAAAAATTTGTCAAATCGTCGTAAAACAGTGAAAATACCAGAACAACCTTATAAGAGCGTTAAATCGTCTAAAAACGCTGTAAAATATAGAAAAACCATTAAAAAGTGTTAAATCGTCGTATTACACTAAAAATCATTGAAAAACACTTAAAATTTGTCAAACCGTCGTAAAACAGTGAAAATTTCAGATAAACCTTACAAGAGCGTTTTATCGTCGTAAAACAGTGAAAATACCAGAAAAACCTTAAAAGAGCGTTAAATCGTCGTAAAACAGTGAAAATACCAGAAAAACCTTAAAAGAGCGTTAAATCGTCGTAAAACAGTGTAAATACCAGAAAAACCTTATAAGAGCGTCAAGTCGTCGTTAAACAGTGAAAATACCAGAAAAACCTTATAGGAGCCTTAAATCGACGTAAAACAGTGAAAATACCAGAAAAACCTTATAAGAGCGTTTAATCGACGTAAAACAGTTAAGATACCAGAAAATCCTTATAAGAGCGTTTAATCGTCGTAAAACAGTGAAAATACCAGAACAACCTTATAAGAGCGTTAAATCGTCGAAAAACGCTGTAAAATATAGAAAAACCATTAAAAAGTGTTAAATCGTCGTATTACAGTAAAAATCATTGAAAAACACTTAAAATTTGTCAAACCGTCGTAAAACAGTGAAAATTTCAGATAAACCTAACAAGAGCGTTTTATCGTCGTAAAACAGTGAAAATACCAGAAAAACCTTATAAGAGCGTTAAATCGTCGTAAAACAGTGAAAATACCAGAAAAACCCTATTAGAGCGTTAAATCGTCGTTAAACAGTGTATATACCAGAAAAACCTTATAAGAGCGTCAAATCGTCGTTAAACAGTGAAAATACCAGAGAAACCTTATAAGAGCGTTAAATCGTCGAAAAACAGTGAAAATACCAGAAAAACCTTATGCGAGCGTTAAATCGTCGTAAAACAGTGAAAATACCAGAAAAACCTTAAAAGAGCGTTAAATCGTCGTAAAACAGTGAAAATTTCAGATAAACCTTACAAGAGCGTTTTATCGTCGTAAAACAGTGAAAATACCAGAAAAACCTTATAAGAGCGTTAAATCGTCGTAAAACAGTGAAAATACCAGAAAAACCTTAAAAGAGCGTTAAATCGTCGTAAAACAGTGTAAGAACCAGAAAAACCTTATGAGAGCGTCAAGTCGTCGTTAAACAGTGAAAATACCAGAAAAACCTTATAAGAGCGTTAAATCGACGTAATACAGTGAAAATACCAGAAAAACCTAAAAAGAGCATTTAATCGACGTAAAACAGTTAAGATACCAGAAAAACCTTATAAGAGCGTTTAATCGTCGTAAAACAGTGAAAATACCAGAACAACCTTATAAGAGCGTTAAATCGTCGAAAAACGCTGTAAAATATAGAAAAACCATTAAAAAGTGATAAATCGTCGTATTACACTAATAATCATTGAAAAACCCTAAAAATTTGTCAAATCGTCAAAAAAACAGTGAAAATACCAGAAAAACCTTATAAGAGCGTTAAATCGTCGTAAAACAGTGAAAATACCAGAAAAACCTTATAAGAGCGTTAAATCATCTTAAAACGCTGTAAAATATAGAAAAACCATTAAAAAGTGTTAAATCGTCGTATTACACTAAAAATCATTGAAAAACCCTTAAAATTTGTCAAACCGTCGAAAAACAGTGAAAATACCAGGAAAACCTTACAAGAGCGTTTTAACGTCGTAAAACAGTGAAAATACTAGAAAAACCTTATAAGAGCGTGAAATCGTCGTAAAACAGTGAAAATACCAGATAAACCTTATAAGAGCGTTTAATCGACGTAAAACAGTTAAAATACCAGAAAAACCTTATTAGAGCGTTAAATCATCTTAAAACGCTGTCAAATATAGAAAAACCATTAAAAATTGTTAAATCGTCGTTAAACAGTGAAAATACCAGAGAAACCTTATAAGAGCGTTTAATCGACGTAAAACAGTTAAAATACCAGAAAAACCTTATTAGAGCGTTAAATCATCTTAAAACGCTGTAAAATATAGAAAAACCATTAAAAAGTGTTAAATCGTCGTATTACACTAAAAATCATTGAAAAACCCTTAAAATTTGTCAAACCGTCGTGAAACAGTGAAAATACCAGATAAACCTTACAAGAGCGTTTTATCGTCGTAAAACAGTGAAAATACCAGAAAAACCTTATAAGAGCGTTAAATCGTCGTAAAACAGTGAAAATACCAGATAAACCTTATAAGAGCGTTAAATCGTCTTAAAACGCTGTAAAATATAGAAAAACCATTAAAAATTGTTAAATCGTCGTTAAACAGTGAAAATACCAGAGAAACCTTATAAGAGCGTTAAATCGACGTAAAACAGTTAAAATTCCAGAAAAACCTTATAAGAGCGTTAAATCATCTTGAAACGCTGTAAAATATAGAAAAACCATTAAAAAGTGATAAATCGTCGTATTACACTAATAATCATTGAAAAACCCTTAAAATTTGTCAAATCGTCAAAAAAACAGTGAAAATACCAGAAAAACCTAATAAGAGCGTTAAATCGTCCTCAAACGCTGTTAAATATAGAAAAACCATTAAAAAAGTGTTAAATCGTCAAATTACACTAAAAATCATTGAAAAACCCTTCAAATTTGTCAAAGCGTCGTTAAACAGTGAAAATACCAGAAAAACCTTATAAGAGCGTTAAATCGTCGTAAAACAGTGAAAATACCAGAACAACCTTATAAGAGCGTTAAATCGTCTCAAAACGCTGTAAAATATAGAAAAACCATTAAAAAGTGATAAATCGTCGTATTACACTAATAATCATTGAAAAACCCTAAAAATTTGTCAAATCGTCGTAAAACAGTGAAAATACCAGAAAAACCTTATAAGAGCGATAAATCATCTTAAAACGCTGTAAAATATAGAAAAACCATTAAAAAGTGATAAATCGTCGTATTACACTAAAAATCATTGAAAAACCCTTCAAATTTGTCAAAGCGTCGTTAAACAGTGAAAATACCAGAAAAACCTTATAAAGGCGTTAAATCGTCGTAAAACAGTTAAAATACCAGAAAAACCTTATTAGAGCGTTAAATCATCTTAAAACGCTGTCAAATATAGAAAAACCATTAAAAATTGTTAAATCGTCGTTAAACAGTGAAAATACCAGAGAAACCTTATAAGAGCGTTTAATCGACGTAAAACAGTTAAAATACCAGAAAAACCTTATTAGAGCGTTAAATCATCTTAAAACGCTGTAAAATATAGAAAAACCATTAAAAAGTGTTAAATCGTCGTATTACACTAAAAATCATTGAAAAACCCTAGAAATTTGTCAAACCGTCGTGAAACAGTGAAAATACCAGATAAACCTTACAAGAGCGTTTTATCGTCGTAAAACAGTGAAAATACCAGAAAAACCTTATAAGAGCGTTAAATCGTCGTAAAACAGTGAAAATACCAGATAAACCTTATAAGAGCGTTAAATCGTCTTAAAACGCTGTAAAATATAGAAAAACCATTAAAAATTGTTAAATCGTCGTTAAACAGTGAAAATACCAGAGAAACCTTATAAGAGCGTTAAATCGACGTAAAACAGTTAAAATTCCAGAAAAACCTTATAAGAGCGTTAAATCATCTTGAAACGCTGTAAAATATAGAAAAACCATTAAAAAGTGATAAATCGTCGTATTACACTAATAATCATTGAAAAACCCTTAAAATTTGTCAAATCGTCAAAAAAACAGTGAAAATACCAGAAAAACCTAATAAGAACGTTAAATCGTCCTCAAACGCTGTTAAATATAGAAAAACCATTAAAAAAGTGTTAAATCGTCAAATTACACTAAAAATCATTGAAAAACCCTTCAAATTTGTCAAAGCGTCGTTAAACAGTGAAAATACCAGAAAAACCTTATAAGAGCGTTAAATCGTCGTAAAACAGTGAAAATACCAGAACAACCTTATAAGAGCGTTAAATCGTCTCAAAACGCTGTAAAATATAGAAAAACCATTAAAAAGTGATAAATCGTCGTATTACACTAATAATCATTGAAAAACCCTAAAAATTTGTCAAATCGTCGTAAAACAGTGAAAATACCAGAAAAACCTTATAAGAGCGATAAATCATCTTAAAACGCTGTAAAATATAGAAAAACCATTAAAAAGTGATAAATCGTCGTATTACACTAAAAATCATTGAAAAACCCTTCAAATTTGTCAAAGCGTCGTTAAACAGTGAAAATACCAGAAAAACCTTATAAGAGCGTTAAATCGTCGTAAAACAGTGAAAATACCAGAACAACCTTATAAGAGCGTTAAATCGTCTCAAAACGCTGTAAAATATAGAAAAACCATTAAAAAGTGATAAATCGTCGTATTACACTAATAATCATTGAAAAACCCTAAAAATTTGTCAAATCGTCCAAAAAACAGTGAAAATACCAGAAAAACCTTATAAGAGCGTTAAATCGTCGTAAAACAGTGAAAATACCAGAAAAACCTTATAAGAGCGTTAAATCATCTTAAAACGCTGTAAAATATAGAAAAACCATTAAAAAGTGTTAAATCGTCGTATTACACTAAAAATCATTGAAAAACCTTTAAAATTTGTCAAACCGTCGTAAAACAGTGAAAATACCAGATTAACCTTACAAGAGCGTTTTATCGTCGTAAAACAGTGAAAATACTAGAAAAACCTTATAAGAGCGTTAAATCGTCGTAAAACAGTGAAAATACCAGACAAACCTTATAAGAGCGTTAAATCGTCTTAAAACGCTGTCAAATATAGAAAAACCATTAAAAATTGTAAAATCGTCGTTAAACAGTGAAAATACCAGAGAAACCTTATAAGAGCGTTAAATCGACGTAAAACAGTTAAAATACCAGAAAAACCTTATAAGAGCGTTAAATCATCTTAAAACGCTGTAAAATATAGAAAAACCATTAAAAAGTGATAAATCGTCGCATTACACTAATAATCATTGAAAAACCCTAAAAATTTGTCAAATCGTCAAAAAAACAGTGCAAATACCAGAAAAACCTAATCAGAGCGTTTAATCGTCCTCAAACGCTGTAAAATATAGAAAAACCATTAAAAAGTGTAAAATCGTCGTATTACACTAAAAATCATTGAAAAACACTTAAAATTTGTCAAACCGTCGTAAAACAGTGAAAATTTCAGATAAACCTTACAAGAGCGTTTTCTCGTCGTAAAACAGTGAAAATACCAGAAAAACCTTATAAGAGCGTTAAATCGTCGTAAAACAGTGAAAATACCAGAAAAACCTTATAAGAGCGTTAAATCGTCGTAAAACAGTGAAAATACCAGAAAAACCTTATAAGATCGTTAATTTGTCTGAAAACGCTGTAAAATATAGAAAAACCATTAAAAAGTGTTAAATCGTCGTATTAAACTAAAAATCGTTGAAAAACCCTTAATATTTGTCAAATCGTCGTTAAACAGTGAAAATACCAGAAAAACCTTATAAGAGCGTTAAATCGACGTAAAACAGTTAAAATACCAGAAAAACCTTATACGAGCGTTAAATCGTCGTAAAACAGTGAAAATACCAGATAAACATTAGAAGAGCGTCAAATCGTCGTAAAACAGTGAAAATACCAGAAAAACCTTATATGAGCGTTAAATCGTCGTTAAACAGTGTAAATACCAGAAAAACATTAAAAGAGCGTCAAATCGTCGTTAAACAGTGAAAATACCAGAAAAACCTTATAAGAGCGTTAAATCGTCGTAAAACAGTGAAAATACCAGAAAAACCTTATGAGAGCGTTAATTTGTCTTGAAAGGCTGTAAAATATAGAAAAACCATTAAAAAGTGTTAAATCGTCGTATTTTAATAAAAATCGTTGAAAAACCCTTAATATTTGTCAAATCGTCGTTAAACAGTGAAAATACCAGAAAAACCCTATAAGAGCGTAAAATCGACGTAAAACAGTTAAAATACCAGAAAAACCTTATAAGAGCGTTTAATCGTCGTAAAACAGTGAAAATACCAGAAAAACCTTATAAGAGCGTTAAATCGACGTAAAACAGTTAAAATACCAGAAAAACCTTATAAGAGCGTTAAATCGTCGTAAAACAGTGAAAATACCAGAAAAACCTTATAAGAGCGTTAAATCGACGTAAAACAGTTAAAATACCAGAAAAACCTTATAAGAGCGTTAAATCATCTTAAAACGCTGTAAAATATAGAAAAACCATTAAAAAGTGATCAATCGTCGAAGTACACTAATAATCATTGAAAAACCCTAAAAATTTGTCAAATCGTCGTCAAACAGTGAAAATACCAGAAAAACCTTATAAGAGCGTTAAATCATCTTAAAACGCTGTAAAACATAGAAAAACCATTAAAAAGTGATAAATCGTCGTATTACACTAATAATCATTGAAAAACCCTAAAAATTTGTCAAATCGTCGTAAAACAGTGAAAATACCAGATAAACCTTATAAGAGCGTTAAATTGTCTTAAAACACTGTAAAATATAGAAAAACCATTAAAAAGTGATAAATCGTCGTATTACACTAATAATCATTGAAAAACCCTACAAATTTGTCAAACCGTCGTAAAACAGTGAAAATTTCAGATAAACCTTACAAGAGCGTCTGATCGTCGTAAAACAGTGAAAATACCAGAAAAACCTTATAAGAGCGTTAAATCGTCGTAAAACAGTGAAAATACCACAAAAACCTTATACGAGCGTTAAATCGTCGTAAAACAGTGAAAGTACCAGAAAAACCTTATAAGAGCGTTAAATCGTCGTAAAACAGTGAAAATACCAGAAAAACCTTATAAGAGCGTTAAATCGTCGTAAAACAGTGAAAATACCAGAGAAACCTTATAAGAGCGTTTAATCGTCGTAAAACAGTGAAAATACCAGAAAAACCTTAGAAGAGCGTCAAATCGTCGTAAAACAGTGAAAATACCAGAAAAACCTTATAAGAGCGTTAAATCGTCGTTAAACAGTGTATATACCAGAAAAACCTTATAAGAGCGTCAAATCGTCGTTAAACAGTGAAAATACCAGAGAAACCTTATAAGAGCGTTAAATCGTCGAAAAACAGTGAAAATACCAGAAAAACCTTCTGCGAGCGTTAAATCGTCGTAAAACAGTGAAAATACCAGAAAAACCTTATAAGAGCGTTAAATCGTCGTACAACAGTGAAAATACCAGAAAAACCTAAAAAGAGCGTTAAATCGTCGTAAAACAGTGAAAATACCAGAAAAACCTTATAAGAGCGTCAAGTCGTCGTTAAACAGTGAAAATACCAGAAAAACCTTATAAGAGCGTTAAATCGACGTAAAACAGTTAAAATACCAGAAAAACCTTATAAGAGCGTTAAATCATCTTAAAACGCTGTAAAATATAGAAAAACCATTAAAAAGTGATATATCGTCGTATTACACTAATAATCATTGAAAAACCCTAAAAATTTGTCAAATCGTCGTAAAACAGTGAAAATACCAGAAACACCTTCTGCGAGCGTTAAATCGTCGTAAAACAGTGAAAATACCAGAAAAACCTTATAAGAGCGTTAAATCATCTTAAAACGCTGTCAAATATAGAAAAACCATTAAAAAGTGATAAATCGTCGTATTACACTAATAATCATTGAAAAACTCTAAATCTTTGTCAAATCGTCGTAAAACAGTGAAAATACCAGAAAAACCTTATAAGAGCGATAAATCATCTTAAAACGCTGTAAAATATAGAAAAACCATTAAAAAGTGATAAATCGTCGTATTACACTAATAATCATTGAAAAACCCTAAAAATTTGTCAAATCGTCAAAAAAACAGTGAAAATACCAGAAAAACCTTATAAGAGCGTAAAATCGTCGTAAAACAGTGAAAATACCAGAAAAACCTTATACGAGCGTCAAGTCGTCGTTAAACAGTGAAAATACCAGAAAAACCTTATAAGAGCGTTAAATCGACGTAAAACAGTTAAAATACCAGAAAAACCTTATAAGAGCGTTAAATCATCTTAAAACGCTGTAAAATATAGAAAAACCATTAAAAAGTGATATATCGTCGTATTACACTAATAATCATTGAAAAACCCTAAAAATTTGTCAAATCGTCGTAAAACAGTGAAAATACCAGAAACACCTTCTGCGAGCGTTAAATCGTCGTAAAACAGTGAAAATACCAGAAAAACCTTATAAGAGCGTTAAATCATCTTAAAACGCTGTCAAATATAGAAAAACCATTAAAAAGTGATAAATCGTCGTATTACACTAATAATCATTGAAAAACTCTAAATCTTTGTCGAATCGTCGTAAAACAGTGAAAATACCAGAAAAACCTTATAAGAGCGATAAATCATCTTAAAACGCTGTAAAATATAGAAAAACCATTAAAAAGTGATAAATCGTCGTATTACACTAATAATCATTGAAAAACCCTAAAAATTTGTCAAATCGTCAAAAAAACAGTGAAAATACCAGAAAAACCTTATAAGAGCGTAAAATCGTCGTAAAACAGTGAAAATACCAGAAAAACCTTATAAGAGCGTTAAATCATCTTAAAACGCTGTAAAATATAGAAAAACCATTAAAAAGTGTTAAATCGTCGTATTACACTAATAATCATTGAAAACCTCTAAATCTTTGTCAAATCGTCGTAAAACAGTGAAAATACCAGAAAAACCTTATAAGAGCGATAAATCATCTTAAAACGCTGTAAAATATAGAAAAACCATTAAAAAGTGATAAATCGTCGTATTACACTAATAATCATTGAAAAACTCTAAATCTTTGTCAAATCGTTGTAAAACAGTGAAAATACCAGAAAAACCTTATAAGAGCGATAAATCGTCGTAAAACAGTGAAAATACCAGAAAAACCTTATAAGAGCGTTAAATCATCTTAAAACGCTGTAAAATATAGAAAAACCATTAAAAAGTGATAAATCGTCGTATTACACTAATAATCATTGAAAAACTCTAAATCTTTGTCAAATCGTCGTAAAACAGTGAAAATACCAGAAAAACCTTATAAGAGCGATAAATCATCTTAAAACGCTGTAAAATATAGAAAAACCATTAAAAAGTGATAAATCGTCGTACTACACTAATAATCATTGAAAAACCCTAAAAATTTGTCAAATCGTCAAAAAAACAGTGAAAATACCAGAAAAACCTTATAAGAGCGTTAAATCGTCGTAAAACAGTGAAAATACCAGAAAAACCTTATAAGAGCGTTAAATCATCTTAAAACGCTGTAAAATATAGAAAAACCATTAAAAAGTGTTAAATCGTCGTATTACACTAAAAATCATTGAAAAACCCTTAAAATTTGTCAAACCGTCGAAAAACAGTGAAAATACCAGATAAACCTTATAAGAGCGTTAAATCGTCTTAAAACGCTGTCAAATATAGAAAAACCATTAAAAATTGTTAAATCGTCGTTAAACAGAGAAAATACCAGAGAAACCTTATAAGAGCGTTTAATCGACGTAAAACAGTTAAAATACCAGAAAAACCTTATTAGAGCGTTAAATCATCTTAAAACGCTGTAAAATATATAAAAACCATTAAAAAGTGATAAATCGTCGTATTACACTAATAATCATTGAAAAACCCTAAAAATTTGTCAAATCGTCGTAAAATAGTGAGAATACCAGAAAAACCTAATCAGAGCGTTAAATCGTCCTCAAACGCTGTAAAATATAGAAAAACCATTAAAAAGTGTAAAATCGTCGTAAAACACTAAAAATCATTGAAAAACACTAAAAAATTTGTCAAACCGTCGTAAAACAGTGAAAATTTCAGATAAACCTTACAAGAGCGTTTTCTCGTCGTAAAACAGTGAAAATACCAGAAAAACCTTATAAAAGCGTTAAATCGTCGTAAAACAGTGAAAATACCAGAAAAACCTTATAAGATCGTTAATTTGTCTGAAAACGCTGTAAAATATAGAAAAACCATTAAAAAGTGTTAAATCGTCGTATCAAACTAAAAATCGTTGAAAAACCCTTAATATTTGTCAAATCGTCGTTAAACAGTGAAAATACCAGAAAAACCTTAAAAGAGCGTTAAATCGTCGTAAAACAGTGAAAATACCAGAAAAACCTTATAAGATCGTTAATTTGTCTGAAAACGCTGTAAAATATAGAAAAACCATTAAAAAGTGTTAAATCGTCGTATTAAACTAAAAATCGTTGAAAAACCCTTAATATTTGTCAAATCGTCGTTAAACAGTGAAAATACCAGAAAAACCTTAAAAGAGCGTTAAATCGACGTAAAACAGTTAAAATGCCAGAAAAACCTTATACGAGCGTTAAATCGTCGTAAAACAGTGAAAATACCAGATAAACCTTAGAAGAGCGTCAAATCGTCGTAAAACAGTGAAAATACCAGAAAAACCTCATATGAGCGTTAAATCGTCGTTAAACAGTGTAAATACCAGAAAAACATAAAAAGAGCGTCAAATCGTCGTTAAACAGTGAAAATACCAGAAAAACCTCATAAGAGCGTTAAATCGTCGTAAAACAGTGAAAATACCAGAAAAACCTTATGAGAGCGTTAATTTGTCTTGAAACGCTGTAAAATATAGAAAAACCATTAAAAAGTGTTAAATCGTCGTATTTTAATAAAAATCGTTGAAAAACCCTTAATATTTGTCAAATCGTCGTTAAACAGTGAAAATACCAGAAAAACCTGATAAGAGCGTAAAATCGACGTAAAACAGTTAAAATACCCGAAAAACCTTATAAGAGCGTTTAATCGTCGTAAAACAGTGAAAATACCAGAAAAACCTTATAAGAGCGTTAAATCGACGTAAAACAGTTAAAAACCAGAAAAACCTTATAAGAGCGTTAAATCGTCGTAAAACAGTAAAAATACCAGAAAAACCTTATAAGAGCGTTAAATCGACGTAAAACAGTTAAAATACCAGAAAAACCTTATAAGAGCGTTAAATCATCTTAAAACGCTGTAAAATATAGAAAAACCATTAAAAAGTGATAAATCGTCGTAGTACACTAATAATCATTGAAAAACCCTAAAAATTTGTCAAATCGTCGTCAAACAGTGAAAATACCAGAAAAACCTTATAAGAGCGTTAAATCATCTTAAAACGCTGTAAAATATAGAAAAACCATTAAAAAGTGATAAATCGTCGTATTACACTAATAATCATTGAAAAACCCTAAAAATTTGTCAAATCGTCGTAAAACAGTGAAAATACCAGATAAACCTTATAAGAGCGTTAAATTGTCTTAAAACACTGTAAAATATAGAAAAACCATTAAATAGTGATAAATCGTCGTATTACACTAATAATCATTGAAAAACCCAACAAATTTGTCAAATCGTCGTTAAACAGTGAAAATACCAGAAAAACCTTATAAGAGCGTTAAATCGTCGTAAAACAGTGAAAATACCAGAACAACCTTATAAGAGCGTTAAATCGTCTAAAAACGCTGTTAAATATAGAAAAACCATTAAAAAGTGTTAAATCGTCGTATTACACTAAATATCATTGAAAAACACTTAAAATTTGTCAAACCGTCGTAAAACAGTGAAAATTTCAGATAAACCTTAAAAGAGCGTCTGATCGTCGTAAAACAGTGAAAATACCTCAAAAACCTTATACGAGCGTTTAATCGTCGTGAAACAGTGTAAATACCAGAAAAACCTTATAAGGGCGTTAAATCATCTTAAAAAGCTGTAAAATATAGAAAAACCATTAAAAAGTGATAAATCGTCGTATTACACTAAAAATCATTGAAAAACCCTAAAAAATTGTCAAATCGTCGTAAAACAGTGAAAATGCCAGAAAAACCTTATACGAGCGTTAAATCGTCGTAAAACAGCGAAAATACAGGAAAAACCTTATAAGAGCGTTAAATCGTCGTAAAACAGTGAAAATACCAGAAAAACCTTATAAGAGCGTTAAATCATCTAAAAAAGCTGTAAAATATAGAAAAACCATTAAAAGTGATAAATCGTCGTATTACACTAATAATCATTGAAAAACCCTAAAAATTTGTCAAATCGTCGTAAAACAGTGAAAATACCAGAAAAACCTTATAAGAGCGTCAAATCATCTTAAAAAGCTGTAAAATATAGAAAAACCATTAAAAAGTGATAAATCGTCGTATTACACTAAAAATCATTGAAAAACCCTAAAAAATTTTCAAATCGTCGTAAAACAGTGAAAATGCCAGAAAAACCTTATACGAGCGTTAAATCGTCGTAAAACAGCGAAAATACAGGAAAAACCTTATAAGAGCGTTAAATCGTCGTAAAACAGTGAAAATACCAGAAAAACCTTATAAGAGCGTTAAATCGTCCTCAAACGCTGTAAAATATAGAAAAACCATTAAAAAGTGTTTGATCGTCGTATTTCACTGAAAATCATTAAAAAACTCTTACAATTTGTCACATTATCGTAAAACAGTGAAAATACCACAAAAACCTTATACGAGCGTTTAATCGTCGTTAAACAGTGTAAATACCAGAAAAACCTTATAAGGGCGTTAAGTCATCTTAAAAAGCTGTTAAATATAGAAAAACCATTAAAAAGTGATAAATCGTCGTATTACACTTAAAATCATTGAAAAACCCTAAAAAATTGTCAAATCGTCGTTAAACAGTGAAAATGCCAGAAAAACCTTATACGAGCGTTAAATCGTCGTAAAACAGCGAAAATACAGGAAAAACCTTATAAGAGCGTTAAATCGCCGTAAAACAGTGAAAATACCAGAAAAACCTTATAAGAGCGTTAAATCATCTTAAAAAGCTGTAAAATATAGAAAAACCATTAAAAAGTGATAAATCGTCGTATTACACTAATAATTATTGAAAAACCCAAAAAATTTGTCAAATCGTCGTAAAACAGTGAAAATACCAGAAAAACCTTATAAGAGCGTTAAATCATCTTAAAAAGCTGTAAAATATAGAAAAACCATTAAAAAGTGATAAATCGTCGTATTACACTAAAAATCATTGAAAAACCCTAAAAAAATTTCAAATCGTCGTAAAACAGTGAAAATGCCAGAAAAACCTTATACGAGCGTTAAATCGTCGTAAAACAGCGAAAATACAGGAAAAACCTTATAAGAGCGTTAAATCGTCGTAAAACAGTGAAAATACCAGAAAAACCTTATAAGAGCGTTAAATCGTCCTCAAACGCTGTAAAATATAGAAAAACCATTCAAAAGTGTTTGATCGTCGTATTTCACTGAAAATCATTAAAAAACTCTTACAATTTGTCACATTATCGTAAAACAGTGAAAATACCACAAAAACCTTATACGAGCGTTAAATCGTCGTTAAACAGTGTAAATACCAGAAAAACCTTATAAGAGCGTCAAATCGTCGTTAAACAGTGAAAATACCAGAGAAACCTTATAAGAGCGTTAAATCGACGAAAAACAGTGAAAATACCAGAAAAACCTTATGCGAGCGTTAAATCGTCGTAAAACAGTGAAAATACCAGAAAAACCTTAAAAGAGCGTTAAATCGTCGTAAAACAGTGAAAGAACCAGAAAAACCTTACAAGAGCGTTAAATCGTCGTAAAACAGTGTAAATACCAGAAAAACCTTATAAGAGCGTCAAGTCGTCGTTAAACAGTGTAAATACCAGAAAAACCTTATAAGAGCGTTAAATCGACGTAAAACAGTTAAAATACCAGAAAAACCTTATAAGAGCGTTAAATCATCTTGAAACGCTGTAAAATATAGAAAAACCATTGAAAAGTGATAAATCGTCGTATTACACTAATAATCATTGAAAAACCCTAAAAATTTGTCAAATCGTCAAAAAAACAGTGAAAATACCAGAAAAACCTAATAAGAGCGTTAAATCGTCCTCAAACGCTGTAAAATATAGAAAAACCATTAAAAAGTGTTAAATCGTCGTATTACACTAAAAATCATTGAAAAACCCTTCAAATTTGTCAAAGCGTCGTTAAACAGTGAAAATACCAGAAAAACCTTATAAGAGCGTTAAATCGTCGTAAAACAGTGAAAATACCAGAACAACCTTATAAGAGCGTTAAATCGTCTAAAAACGCTGTAAAATATAGAGAAACCATTAAAAAGTGTTAAATCGTCGTATTACACTAAAAATCATTGAAAAACACTTAAAATTTGTCAAACCGTCGTAAAACAGTGAAAATTTCAGATAAACCTTACAAGAGCGTTTTATCGTCGTAAAACAGTGAAAATACCAGAAAAACCTTATAAGAGCGTTAAATCGTCGTAAAACAGTGAAAATACCAGAAAAACCTTAGAAGAGCGTTAAATCGTCGAAAAACAGTGTAAATACCAGAAAAACCTTATAAGAGCGTCAAGTCGTCGTTAAACAGTGAAAATACCAGAAAAACCTTATTAGAGCGTTAAATCGACGTAAAACAGTGAAAATACCACAAAAACCTTATACGAGCGTTTAATCGTCGTAAAACAGTGAAAATACCAGAAAAACCTTAGAAGAGCGTCAAATCGTCGTTGAACAGTGTAAATACCAGAAAAACCTTATAAGAGCGTCAAATCGTCGTTAAACAGTGAAAATACCAGAGAAACCTTATAAGAGCGTTAAATCGACGAAAAACAGTGAAAATACCAGAAAAACCTTATACGAGCGTTAAATCGTCGTAAAACAGTGAAAATACCAGAAAAACCTTATAAGAGCGTTAAATCGTCGCAAAACAGTGAAAATACCTGAAAAACCTTATAAGAGCGTTAAATCGTCGTAAAACAGTGTAAATACCAGAAAAACCTTATAAGAGCGTCAAGTCGTCGTTAAACAGTGAACATACCAGAAAAGCCTTATGAGAGCGTCAAATCGACGTAAAACAGTTAAAATACCAGAAAAACCTTATAAGAGCGTTAAATCATCTAAAAACGCTGTAAAATATAGAAAAACCATTAAAAAGTGTTAAATCGTCGTATTACACTAAAAATCATTGAAAAACCCCTAAAATTTGTCAAACCGTCGTAAAACAGTGAAAATACCAGATAAACCTTACAAGAGCGTTTTATCGTCGTAAAACAGTGAAAATACCAGAAAAACCTTATAAGAGCGTTAAATCGTCGTAAAACAGTGAAAATACCAGAAAAACCTTATAAGAGCGTTAAATCGTCGTAAAACAGTGTAAATACCAGAAAAACCTTATAAGAGCGTCAAGTCATCGTTAAACAGTAAAAATTCCAGAAAAAACTTAAAAGAGCGTTAAATCGACGTAAAAAAGTTAAAATTCCAGAAAAACCTTATAAGAGCGTTAAATCATCTTAAAAAGCTGTAAAATATAGAAAAACCATTAAAAAGTGATAAATCGTCGTATTACACTAAAAATCATTGAAAAACCCTAAAAAATTGTCAAATCGTCGTAAAACAGTGAAAATGCCAGAAAAACCTTATACGAGCGTTAAATCGTCGTAAAACAGCGAAAATACAGGAAAAACCTTATAAGAGCGTTAAATCGTCGTAAAACAGTGAAAATACCAGAAAAACCTTATAAGAGCGTTAAATCATCTAAAAAAGCTGTAAAATATAGAAAAACCATTAAAAGTGATAAATCGTCGTATTACACTAATAATCATTGAAAAACCCTAAAAATTTGTCAAATCGTCGTAAAACAGTGAAAATACCAGAAAAACCTTATAAGAGCGTCAAATCATCTTAAAAAGCTGTAAAATATAGAAAAACCATTAAAAAGTGATAAATCGTCGTATTACACTAAAAATCATTGAAAAACCCTAAAAAATTTTCAAATCGTCGTAAAACAGTGAAAATGCCAGAAAAACCTTATACGAGCGTTAAATCGTCGTAAAACAGCGAAAATACAGGAAAAACCTTATAAGAGCGTTAAATCGTCGTAAAACAGTGAAAATACCAGAAAAACCTTATAAGAGCGTTAAATCGTCCTCAAACGCTGTAAAATATAGAAAAACCATTAAAAAGTGTTTGATCGTCGTATTTCACTGAAAATCATTAAAAAAACTCTTACAATTTGTCAAATTATCGTAAAACAGTGAAAATACCACAAAAACCTTATACGAGCGTTTAATCTTCGTAAAACAGTGAAAATACCAGAAAAACCTTAGAAGAGCGTTAAATCGTCGAAAAACAGTGAAAATACCAGAAAAACCTTATGCGAGCGTTAAATCGTCGTAAAACAGTAAAAATACCAGAAAAACCTTAAAAGAGCGTTAAATCGTCGGAAAACAGTGAAAATACCAGAAAAACCTTACAAGAGCGTTAAATCGTCGTAAAACAGTGAAAATACCAGAAAAACCTTATAAGAGCGTCAAGTCGTCGTTAAACAGTGAAAATACCAGAAAAACCTTATAAGAGCGTTAAATCGACGTAAAACAGTTTAAATACCAGAAAAACCTTATAAGAGCGTAAAATCGTCGTAAAACAGTGTAAATACCAGAAAAACCCTATTAGAGCGTTAAATCGTCGTTAAACAGTGTATATACCAGAAAAACCTTATAAGAGCGTCAAATCGTCGTTAAACAGTGAAAATACCAGAGAAACCTTATAAGAGCGTTAAATCGTCGAAAAACAGTGAAAATACCAGAAAAACCTTATGCGAGCGTTAAATCGTCGTAAAACAGTGAAAATACCAGAAAAACCTTAAAAGAGCGTTAAATCGTCGTAAAACAGTGAAAATTTCAGATAAACCTTACAAGAGCGTTTTATCGTCGTAAAACAGTGAAAATACCAGAAAAACCTTATAAGAGCGTTAAATCGTCGTAAAACAGTGAAAATACCAGAAAAACCTTAAAAGAGCGTTAAATCGTCGTAAAACAGTGTAAGAACCAGAAAAACCTTATAAGAGCGTCAAGTCGTCGTTAAACAGTGAAAATACCAGAAAAACCTTATAAGAGCGTTAAATCGACGTAAAACAGTGAAAATACCAGAAAAACCTAAAAAGAGCGTTTAATCGACGTAAAACAGTTAAGATACCAGAAAAACCTTATAAGAGCGTTTAATCGTCGTAAAACAGTGAAAATACCAGAACAACCTTATAAGAGCGTTAAATCGTCTCAAAACGCTGTAAAATATAGAAAAACCATTAAAAAGTTTTAAATCGTCGTATTACAGTAAAAATCATTGAAAAACACTTAAAATTTGTCAAACCGTCGTAAAACAGTGAAAATTTCAGATAAACCTAACAAGAGCGTTTTTTCGTCGTAAAACAGTGAAAATACCAGAAAAACCTTATAAGAGCGTTAAATCGTCGTAAAACAGTGAAAATACCAGAAAAACCCTATAAGAGCGTTAAATCGTCGTTAAACAGTGTATATACCAGAAAAACCTTAAAAGAGCGTCAAATCGTCGTTAAACAGTGAAAATACCAGAGAAACCTTATAAGAGCGTTAAATCGTCGAAAAACAGTGAAAATACCAGAAAAACCTTAAAAGAGCGTTAAATCGTCGTAAAACAGTGAAAATACCAGAAAAACCTTAAAAGAGCGTTAAATCATCTTAAAACGCTGTAAAATATAGAAAAACCATTAAAAAGTGATAAATCGTCGTATTACACTAATTATCATTGAAAAACCCTAAAACTTTGTCAAATCGTCGTCAAACAGTGAAAATACCAGAACAACCTCATAAGAGCGTTAAATCGTCTAAAAACGCTGGAAAATATAGAAAAACCATTAAAAAGTGTTAAATCGTCGTAATACACTAAAAATCATTGAAAAACCCTAAAAATTTGTCAAATCGTCGTAAAACAGTGAAAATACCAGAACAACCTTATAAGAGCGTTAAATCGTCTAAAAACGCTGTAAAATATAGAAAAACCATTAAAAAGTGTTAAATCGTCGTATTACACTAAAAATCATTGAAAAACACTTAAAATTTGTCAAACCGTCGTAAAACAGTGAAAATTTCAGATAAACCTTACAAGAGCGTTTTATCGTCGTAAAACAGTGAAAATACCAGAAAAACCTTATAAGAGCGTTAAATCGTCGTAAAACAGTGAAAATACCAGAAAAACCTTAAAAGAGCGTTAAATCGTCGTAAAACAGTGTTAATACCAGAAAAACCTTATAAGAGCGTCAAGTCGTCGTTAAACAGTGAAAATACCAGAAAAACCTTATAGGAGCCTTAAATCGACGTAAAACAGTGAAAATACCAGAAAAACTTTATAAGAGCGTTTAATCGACGTAAAACAGTTAAGATACCAGAAAAACCTTATAAGAGCGTTTAATCGTCGTAAAACAGTGAAAATACCAGAACAACCTTATAAGAGCGTTAAATCGTCGAAAAACGCTGTAAAATATAGAAAAACCATTAACTGTGTTAAATCGTCGTATTACAGTAAAAATCATTGAAAAACACTTAAAATTTGTCAAACCGTCGTAAAACAGTGAAAATTTCAGATAAACCTAACAAGAGCGTTTTATCGTCGTAAAACAGTGAAAATACCAGAAAAACCTTATAAGAGCGTTAAATCGTCGTAAAACAGTGAAAATACCAGAAAAACTCTATTAGAGCGTTAAATCGTCGTTAAACAGTGTATATACCAGAAAAACCTTATAAGAGCGTCAAATCGTCGTTAAACAGTGAAAATACCAGAGAAACCTTATAAGAGCGTTAAATCGTCGAAAAACAGTGAAAATACCAGAAAAACCTTATAAGAGCGTAAAATCGTCGTAAAACAGTGTAAATACCAGAAAAACCTTATAAGAGCGTTAAATCGTCGTAAAACAGTGAAAATACCAGAAAAACCTTATAAGAGCGTTAAATCATCTTAAAAAGCTGTAAAATATAGAAAAACCATTAAAAAGTGATAAATCGTCGTATTACACTAATAATCATTGAAAAACCCTAAAAATTTGTCAAATCGTCGTAAAACAGTGAAAATACAGGAAAAACCTTATAAGAGCGTTTAATCGTCGTAAAACACTGAAAATACCAGAAAAACCTTATAAGAGCGTTAAATCGTCCTCAAACGCTGTAAAATATAGAAAAACCATTAAAAAGTGTTTGATCGTCGTATTTCACTGAAAATCATTAAAAAACTCTAACAATTTGTCAGATTATCGTAAAACAGTTCAAATACCACAAAAACCTTAAACGAGCGTTTAATCGTCGTAAAACAGTGAAAATACCAGAAAAACCTTAGAAGAGCGTCAAATCGTCGTTAAACAGTGTAAATACCAGAAAAACCTTTAAAGAGCGTCAAATCGTCGTTAAACAGTGAAAATACCAGAGAAACTTTATAAGAGCGTTAAATCGACGAAAAACAGTGAAAATACCAGAAAAACCTTATACGAGCGTTAAATCGTCGTAAAACAGTGAAAATACCAGAAAAACCTTATAAGAGCGTTAAATCGTCGCAAAACAGTGAAAATACCAGAAAAACCTTATAAGAGCGTCAAGTCGTCGTTAAACAGTGAAAATACCAGAAAAACCTTATAAGAGCGTTAAATCGTCGTAAAACAGTGAAAATACCAGAAAAACCTTATAAGAGCGTTAAATCGTCGTCAAACAGTGAAAATACCAGAAAAACCTTAAAAGAGCGTTAAATCGTCGTAAAACTGTGAAAATAACAGAAAAACCTTATAAGAGCGTTTAATCGTCGTAAAACAGTGAAAATACCAGAAAAACCTTAGAAGAGCGTAAAATCGTCGTTAAACAGTGTAAATACCAGAAAAACCTTTAAAGAGCGTCAAATCGTCGTTAAACAGTTAAAATACCAGAGAAACCTTATAAGAGCGTTAAATCGACAAAAAACAGTGAAAATACCAGAAAAACCTTATACGAGCGTTAAATCGTCGTAAAACAGTGTAAATACCAGAAAAACCTTATAAGAGCGTTAAATCGTCTAAAAACGCTGTAAAATATAGAGAAACCATTAAAAAGTGTTAAATCGTCGTATTACACTAAAAATCATTGAAAAACACTTAAAATTTGTCAAACCGTCGTAAAACAGTGAAAATTTCAGATAAACCTTACAAGAGCGTTTTATCGTCGTAAAACAGTGAAAATACCAGAAAAACCTTATAAGAGCGTTAAATCGTCGTAAAACAGTGAAAATACCAGAAAAACCTTAGAAGAGCGTTAAATCGTCGAAAAACAGTGTAAATACCAGAAAAACCTTATAAGAGCGTCAAGTCGTCGTTAAACAGTGAAAATACCAGAAAAACCTTATTAGAGCGTTAAATCGACGTAAAACAGTGAAAATACCACAAAAACCTTATACGAGCGTTTAATCGTCGTAAAACAGTGAAAATACCAGAAAAACCTTAGAAGAGCGTCAAATCGTCGTTGAACAGTGTAAATACCAGAAAAACCTTATAAGAGCGTCAAATCGTCGTTAAACAGTGAAAATACCAGAGAAACCTTATAAGAGCGTTAAATCGACGAAAAACAGTGAAAATACCAGAAAAACCTTATACGAGCGTTAAATCGTCGTAAAACAGTGAAAATACCAGAAAAACCTTATAAGAGCGTTAAATCGTCGCAAAACAGTGAAAATACCTGAAAAACCTTATAAGAGCGTTAAATCGTCGTAAAACAGTGTAAATACCAGAAAAACCTTATAAGAGCGTCAAGTCATCGTTAAACAGTAAAAATTCCAGAAAAAACTTAAAAGAGCGTTAAATCGACGTAAAAAAGTTAAAATTCCAGAAAAACCTTATAAGAGCGTTAAATCATCTTAAAACGCTGTAAAATATAGAAAAACTATTAAAAAGTGATAAATCGTCGAATTACACTAAAAATCATTGAAAAACCCTTCAAATTTGTCAAATCGTCGTTAAACAGTGAAAATACCAGAAAAACCTTTTAAGAGCGTTAAATCGTCGTAAAACAGTGAAAATACCAGAAAAACCTTATAAGATCGTTAATTTGTCTTTAAACGCTGTAAAATATAGAAAAACCATTAAAAAGTGTTAAATCGTCGTATTAAACTAAAAATCGTTGAAAAACCCTTAATATTTGTCAAATCGTCGTTAAACAGTGAAAATACCAGAAAAACCTTATAAGAGCGTTAAATCGACGTAAAACAGTTAAAATACCAGAAAAAACCTTATAAGAGCGTTTAATCGTCGTAAAACAGTGAAAATACCAGAAAAACCTTATAAGAGCGTCAAATCGTCGTAAAACAGTGTAAATACCAGAAAAACCTCAAAAGAGCGTTGAATCGTCGTAAAACAGTGAAAATACCAGAAAAACCTTATTAGAGCGTTAATTCGTCCTAAAACAGTGTAAATACCAGAAAAACCTTATAAGAACGTCAAGTCGTCGTTAAACAGTGAAAATACCAGAAAAACCTTATAAGAGCGTTAAATCGACGTAAAACAGTTAAAATACCAGAAAAACCTTATAAGAGCGTTAAATCATCTTTAAACGCTGTAAAATATAGAAAAACCATTAAAAAGTGATAAATCGTCGTATTACACTAATAATCATTGAAAAACCCTAAAAATTTGTCAAATCGTCGTAAAACAGTGAAAATACCAGATAAACCTTATAAGAGCGTTAAATCGTCTTAAAACACTGTAAAATATAGAAAAACCATTAAAATGTGTTAAATCGTCGTATTACACTAAAAATCATTGAAAAACCCTAAAAAATTGTCAAATCGTCGTAAAACAGTGAAAATGCCAGAAAAACCTTATACGAGCGTTAAATCGTCGTAAAACAGCGAAAATACAGGAAAAACCTTATAAGAGCGTTAAATCGTCGTAAAACAGTGAAAATACCAGAAAAACCTTATAAGAGCGTTAAATCATCTAAAAAAGCTGTAAAATATAGAAAAACCATTAAAAGTGATAAATCGTCGTATTACACTAATAATCATTGAAAAACCCTAAAAATTTGTCAAATCGTCGTAAAACAGTGAAAATACCAGAAAAACCTTATAAGAGCGTCAAATCATCTTAAAAAGCTGTAAAATATAGAAAAACCATTAAAAAGTGATAAATCGTCGTATTACACTAAAAATCATTGAAAAACCCTAAAAAATTTTCAAATCGTCGTAAAACAGTGAAAATGCCAGAAAAACCTTATACGAGCGTTAAATCGTCGTAAAACAGCGAAAATACAGGAAAAACCTTATAAGAGCGTTAAATCGTCGTAAAACAGTGAAAATACCAGAAAAACCTTATAAGAGCGTTAAATCGTCCTCAAACGCTGTAAAATATAGAAAAACCATTAAAAAGTGTTTGATCGTCGTATTTCACTGAAAATCATTAAAAAAACTCTTACAATTTGTCAAATTATCGTAAAACAGTGAAAATACCACAAAAACCTTATACGAGCGTTTAATCTTCGTAAAACAGTGAAAATACCAGAAAAACCTTAGAAGAGCGTTAAATCGTCGAAAAACAGTGAAAATACCAGAAAAACCTTATGCGAGCGTTAAATCGTCGTAAAACAGTAAAAATACCAGAAAAACCTTAAAAGAGCGTTAAATCGTCGGAAAACAGTGAAAATACCAGAAAAACCTTACAAGAGCGTTAAATCGTCGTAAAACAGTGAAAATACCAGAAAAACCTTATAAGAGCGTCAAGTCGTCGTTAAACAGTGAAAATACCAGAAAAACCTTATAAGAGCGTTAAATCGACGTAAAACAGTTTAAATACCAGAAAAACCTTATAAGAGCGTAAAATCGTCGTAAAACAGTGTAAATACCAGAAAAACCCTATTAGAGCGTTAAATCGTCGTTAAACAGTGTATATACCAGAAAAACCTTATAAGAGCGTCAAATCGTCGTTAAACAGTGAAAATACCAGAGAAACCTTATAAGAGCGTTAAATCGTCGAAAAACAGTGAAAATACCAGAAAAACCTTATGCGAGCGTTAAATCGTCGTAAAACAGTGAAAATACCAGAAAAACCTTAAAAGAGCGTTAAATCGTCGTAAAACAGTGAAAATTTCAGATAAACCTTACAAGAGCGTTTTATCGTCGTAAAACAGTGAAAATACCAGAAAAACCTTATAAGAGCGTTAAATCGTCGTAAAACAGTGAAAATACCAGAAAAACCTTAAAAGAGCGTTAAATCGTCGTAAAACAGTGTAAGAACCAGAAAAACCTTATAAGAGCGTCAAGTCGTCGTTAAACAGTGAAAATACCAGAAAAACCTTATAAGAGCGTTAAATCGACGTAAAACAGTGAAAATACCAGAAAAACCTAAAAAGAGCGTTTAATCGACGTAAAACAGTTAAGATACCAGAAAAACCTTATAAGAGCGTTTAATCGTCGTAAAACAGTGAAAATACCAGAACAACCTTATAAGAGCGTTAAATCGTCTCAAAACGCTGTAAAATATAGAAAAACCATTAAAAAGTTTTAAATCGTCGTATTACAGTAAAAATCATTGAAAAACACTTAAAATTTGTCAAACCGTCGTAAAACAGTGAAAATTTCAGATAAACCTAACAAGAGCGTTTTTTCGTCGTAAAACAGTGAAAATACCAGAAAAACCTTATAAGAGCGTTAAATCGTCGTAAAACAGTGAAAATACCAGAAAAACCCTATAAGAGCGTTAAATCGTCGTTAAACAGTGTATATACCAGAAAAACCTTAAAAGAGCGTCAAATCGTCGTTAAACAGTGAAAATACCAGAGAAACCTTATAAGAGCGTTAAATCGTCGAAAAACAGTGAAAATACCAGAAAAACCTTAAAAGAGCGTTAAATCGTCGTAAAACAGTGAAAATACCAGAAAAACCTTAAAAGAGCGTTAAATCATCTTAAAACGCTGTAAAATATAGAAAAACCATTAAAAAGTGATAAATCGTCGTATTACACTAATTATCATTGAAAAACCCTAAAACTTTGTCAAATCGTCGTCAAACAGTGAAAATACCAGAACAACCTCATAAGAGCGTTAAATCGTCTAAAAACGCTGGAAAATATAGAAAAACCATTAAAAAGTGTTAAATCGTCGTAATACACTAAAAATCATTGAAAAACCCTAAAAATTTGTCAAATCGTCGTAAAACAGTGAAAATACCAGAACAACCTTATAAGAGCGTTAAATCGTCTAAAAACGCTGTAAAATATAGAAAAACCATTAAAAAGTGTTAAATCGTCGTATTACACTAAAAATCATTGAAAAACACTTAAAATTTGTCAAACCGTCGTAAAACAGTGAAAATTTCAGATAAACCTTACAAGAGCGTTTTATCGTCGTAAAACAGTGAAAATACCAGAAAAACCTTATAAGAGCGTTAAATCGTCGTAAAACAGTGAAAATACCAGAAAAACCTTAAAAGAGCGTTAAATCGTCGTAAAACAGTGTTAATACCAGAAAAACCTTATAAGAGCGTCAAGTCGTCGTTAAACAGTGAAAATACCAGAAAAACCTTATAGGAGCCTTAAATCGACGTAAAACAGTGAAAATACCAGAAAAACTTTATAAGAGCGTTTAATCGACGTAAAACAGTTAAGATACCAGAAAAACCTTATAAGAGCGTTTAATCGTCGTAAAACAGTGAAAATACCAGAACAACCTTATAAGAGCGTTAAATCGTCGAAAAACGCTGTAAAATATAGAAAAACCATTAACTGTGTTAAATCGTCGTATTACAGTAAAAATCATTGAAAAACACTTAAAATTTGTCAAACCGTCGTAAAACAGTGAAAATTTCAGATAAACCTAACAAGAGCGTTTTATCGTCGTAAAACAGTGAAAATACCAGAAAAACCTTATAAGAGCGTTAAATCGTCGTAAAACAGTGAAAATACCAGAAAAACTCTATTAGAGCGTTAAATCGTCGTTAAACAGTGTATATACCAGAAAAACCTTATAAGAGCGTCAAATCGTCGTTAAACAGTGAAAATACCAGAGAAACCTTATAAGAGCGTTAAATCGTCGAAAAACAGTGAAAATACCAGAAAAACCTTATAAGAGCGTAAAATCGTCGTAAAACAGTGTAAATACCAGAAAAACCTTATAAGAGCGTTAAATCGTCGTAAAACAGTGAAAATACCAGAAAAACCTTATAAGAGCGTTAAATCATCTTAAAAAGCTGTAAAATATAGAAAAACCATTAAAAAGTGATAAATCGTCGTATTACACTAATAATCATTGAAAAACCCTAAAAATTTGTCAAATCGTCGTAAAACAGTGAAAATACAGGAAAAACCTTATAAGAGCGTTTAATCGTCGTAAAACACTGAAAATACCAGAAAAACCTTATAAGAGCGTTAAATCGTCCTCAAACGCTGTAAAATATAGAAAAACCATTAAAAAGTGTTTGATCGTCGTATTTCACTGAAAATCATTAAAAAACTCTAACAATTTGTCAGATTATCGTAAAACAGTTCAAATACCACAAAAACCTTAAACGAGCGTTTAATCGTCGTAAAACAGTGAAAATACCAGAAAAACCTTAGAAGAGCGTCAAATCGTCGTTAAACAGTGTAAATACCAGAAAAACCTTTAAAGAGCGTCAAATCGTCGTTAAACAGTGAAAATACCAGAGAAACTTTATAAGAGCGTTAAATCGACGAAAAACAGTGAAAATACCAGAAAAACCTTATACGAGCGTTAAATCGTCGTAAAACAGTGAAAATACCAGAAAAACCTTATAAGAGCGTTAAATCGTCGCAAAACAGTGAAAATACCAGAAAAACCTTATAAGAGCGTCAAGTCGTCGTTAAACAGTGAAAATACCAGAAAAACCTTATAAGAGCGTTAAATCGTCGTAAAACAGTGAAAATACCAGAAAAACCTTATAAGAGCGTTAAATCGTCGTCAAACAGTGAAAATACCAGAAAAACCTTAAAAGAGCGTTAAATCGTCGTAAAACTGTGAAAATAACAGAAAAACCTTATAAGAGCGTTTAATCGTCGTAAAACAGTGAAAATACCAGAAAAACCTTAGAAGAGCGTAAAATCGTCGTTAAACAGTGTAAATACCAGAAAAACCTTTAAAGAGCGTCAAATCGTCGTTAAACAGTTAAAATACCAGAGAAACCTTATAAGAGCGTTAAATCGACAAAAAACAGTGAAAATACCAGAAAAACCTTATACGAGCGTTAAATCGTCGTAAAACAGTGTAAATACCAGAAAAACCTTATAAGAGCGTTAAATCGTCTAAAAACGCTGTAAAATATAGAGAAACCATTAAAAAGTGTTAAATCGTCGTATTACACTAAAAATCATTGAAAAACACTTAAAATTTGTCAAACCGTCGTAAAACAGTGAAAATTTCAGATAAACCTTACAAGAGCGTTTTATCGTCGTAAAACAGTGAAAATACCAGAAAAACCTTATAAGAGCGTTAAATCGTCGTAAAACAGTGAAAATACCAGAAAAACCTTAGAAGAGCGTTAAATCGTCGAAAAACAGTGTAAATACCAGAAAAACCTTATAAGAGCGTCAAGTCGTCGTTAAACAGTGAAAATACCAGAAAAACCTTATTAGAGCGTTAAATCGACGTAAAACAGTGAAAATACCACAAAAACCTTATACGAGCGTTTAATCGTCGTAAAACAGTGAAAATACCAGAAAAACCTTAGAAGAGCGTCAAATCGTCGTTGAACAGTGTAAATACCAGAAAAACCTTATAAGAGCGTCAAATCGTCGTTAAACAGTGAAAATACCAGAGAAACCTTATAAGAGCGTTAAATCGACGAAAAACAGTGAAAATACCAGAAAAACCTTATACGAGCGTTAAATCGTCGTAAAACAGTGAAAATACCAGAAAAACCTTATAAGAGCGTTAAATCGTCGCAAAACAGTGAAAAAACCTGAAAAACCTTATAAGAGCGTTAAATCGTCGTAAAACAGTGTAAATACCAGAAAAACCTTATAAGAGCGTCAAGTCATCGTTAAACAGTAAAAATTCCAGAAAAAACTTAAAAGAGCGTTAAATCGACGTAAAAAAGTTAAAATTCCAGAAAAACCTTATAAGAGCGTTAAATCATCTTAAAACGCTGTAAAATATAGAAAAACTATTAAAAAGTGATAAATCGTCGAATTACACTAAAAATCATTGAAAAACCCTTCAAATTTGTCAAATCGTCGTTAAACAGTGAAAATACCAGAAAAACCTTTTAAGAGCGTTAAATCGTCGTAAAACAGTGAAAATACCAGAAAAACCTTATAAGATCGTTAATTTGTCTTTAAACGCTGTAAAATATAGAAAAACCATTAAAAAGTGTTAAATCGTCGTATTAAACTAAAAATCGTTGAAAAACCCTTAATATTTGTCAAATCGTCGTTAAACAGTGAAAATACCAGAAAAACCTTATAAGAGCGTTAAATCGACGTAAAACAGTTAAAATACCAGAAAAAACCTTATAAGAGCGTTTAATCGTCGTAAAACAGTGAAAATACCAGAAAAACCTTATAAGAGCGTCAAATCGTCGTAAAACAGTGTAAATACCAGAAAAACCTCAAAAGAGCGTTGAATCGTCGTAAAACAGTGAAAATACCAGAAAAACCTTATTAGAGCGTTAATTCGTCCTAAAACAGTGTAAATACCAGAAAAACCTTATAAGAACGTCAAGTCGTCGTTAAACAGTGAAAATACCAGAAAAACCTTATAAGAGCGTTAAATCGACGTAAAACAGTTAAAATACCAGAAAAACCTTATAAGAGCGTTAAATCATCTTTAAACGCTGTAAAATATAGAAAAACCATTAAAAAGTGATAAATCGTCGTATTACACTAATAATCATTGAAAAACCCTAAAAATTTGTCAAATCGTCGTAAAACAGTGAAAATACCAGATAAACCTTATAAGAGCGTTAAATCGTCTTAAAACACTGTAAAATATAGAAAAACCATTAAAATGTGTTAAATCGTCGTATTACAGTAAAAATCATTGAAAAACACTTAAAATTTGTCAAACCGTCGTAAAACAGTGAAAATTTCAGATAAACCTAACAAGAGCGTTTTATCGTCGTAAAACAGTGAAAATACCAGAAAAACCTTATAAGAGCGTTAAATCGTCGTAAAACAGTGAAAATACCAGAAAAACTCTATTAGAGCGTTAAATCGTCGTTAAACAGTGTATATACCAGAAAAACCTTATAAGAGCGTCAAATCGTCGTTAAACAGTGAAAATACCAGAGAAACCTTATAAGAGCGTTAAATCGTCGAAAAACAGTGAAAATACCAGAAAAACCTTATAAGAGCGTAAAATCGTCGTAAAACAGTGTAAATACCAGAAAAACCTTATAAGAGCGTTAAATCGTCGTAAAACAGTGAAAATACCAGAAAAACCTTATAAGAGCGTTAAATCATCTTAAAAAGCTGTAAAATATAGAAAAACCATTAAAAAGTGATAAATCGTCGTATTACACTAATAATCATTGAAAAACCCTAAAAATTTGTCAAATCGTCGTAAAACAGTGAAAATACAGGAAAAACCTTATAAGAGCGTTTAATCGTCGTAAAACACTGAAAATACCAGAAAAACCTTATAAGAGCGTTAAATCGTCCTCAAACGCTGTAAAATATAGAAAAACCATTAAAAAGTGTTTGATCGTCGTATTTCACTGAAAATCATTAAAAAACTCTAACAATTTGTCAGATTATCGTAAAACAGTTCAAATACCACAAAAACCTTAAACGAGCGTTTAATCGTCGTAAAACAGTGAAAATACCAGAAAAACCTTAGAAGAGCGTCAAATCGTCGTTAAACAGTGTAAATACCAGAAAAACCTTTAAAGAGCGTCAAATCGTCGTTAAACAGTGAAAATACCAGAGAAACTTTATAAGAGCGTTAAATCGACGAAAAACAGTGAAAATACCAGAAAAACCTTATACGAGCGTTAAATCGTCGTAAAACAGTGAAAATACCAGAAAAACCTTATAAGAGCGTTAAATCGTCGCAAAACAGTGAAAATACCAGAAAAACCTTATAAGAGCGTCAAGTCGTCGTTAAACAGTGAAAATACCAGAAAAACCTTATAAGAGCGTTAAATCGTCGTAAAACAGTGAAAATACCAGAAAAACCTTATAAGAGCGTTAAATCGTCGTCAAACAGTGAAAATACCAGAAAAACCTTAAAAGAGCGTTAAATCGTCGTAAAACTGTGAAAATAACAGAAAAACCTTATAAGAGCGTTTAATCGTCGTAAAACAGTGAAAATACCAGAAAAACCTTAGAAGAGCGTAAAATCGTCGTTAAACAGTGTAAATACCAGAAAAACCTTTAAAGAGCGTCAAATCGTCGTTAAACAGTTAAAATACCAGAGAAACCTTATAAGAGCGTTAAATCGACAAAAAACAGTGAAAATACCAGAAAAACCTTATACGAGCGTTAAATCGTCGTAAAACAGTGTAAATACCAGAAAAACCTTATAAGAGCGTTAAATCGTCTAAAAACGCTGTAAAATATAGAGAAACCATTAAAAAGTGTTAAATCGTCGTATTACACTAAAAATCATTGAAAAACACTTAAAATTTGTCAAACCGTCGTAAAACAGTGAAAATTTCAGATAAACCTTACAAGAGCGTTTTATCGTCGTAAAACAGTGAAAATACCAGAAAAACCTTATAAGAGCGTTAAATCGTCGTAAAACAGTGAAAATACCAGAAAAACCTTAGAAGAGCGTTAAATCGTCGAAAAACAGTGTAAATACCAGAAAAACCTTATAAGAGCGTCAAGTCGTCGTTAAACAGTGAAAATACCAGAAAAACCTTATTAGAGCGTTAAATCGACGTAAAACAGTGAAAATACCACAAAAACCTTATACGAGCGTTTAATCGTCGTAAAACAGTGAAAATACCAGAAAAACCTTATAAGAGCGTTTAATCGTCGTAAAACAGTGAAAATACCAGAACAACCTTATAAGAGCGTTAAATCGTCGTTAAACAGTGAAAATACCAGAGAAACCTTATAAGAGCGTTAAATCGACGAAAAACAGTGAAAATACCAGAAAAACCTTATACGAGCGTTAAATCGTCGTAAAACAGTGAAAATACCAGAAAAACCTTATAAGAGCGTTAAATCGTCGCAAAACAGTGAAAATACCTGAAAAACCTTATAAGAGCGTTAAATCGTCGTAAAACAGTGTAAATACCAGAAAAACCTTATAAGAGCGTCAAGTCATCGTTAAACAGTAAAAATTCCAGAAAAAACTTAAAAGAGCGTTAAATCGACGTAAAAAAGTTAAAATTCCAGAAAAACCTTATAAGAGCGTTAAATCATCTTAAAACGCTGTAAAATATAGAAAAACTATTAAAAAGTGATAAATCGTCGAATTACACTAAAAATCATTGAAAAACCCTTCAAATTTGTCAAATCGTCGTTAAACAGTGAAAATACCAGAAAAACCTTTTAAGAGCGTTAAATCGTCGTAAAACAGTGAAAATACCAGAAAAACCTTATAAGATCGTTAATTTGTCTTTAAACGCTGTAAAATATAGAAAAACCATTAAAAAGTGTTAAATCGTCGTATTAAACTAAAAATCGTTGAAAAACCCTTAATATTTGTCAAATCGTCGTTAAACAGTGAAAATACCAGAAAAACCTTATAAGAGCGTTAAATCGACGTAAAACAGTTAAAATACCAGAAAAAACCTTATAAGAGCGTTTAATCGTCGTAAAACAGTGAAAATACCAGAAAAACCTTATAAGAGCGTCAAATCGTCGTAAAACAGTGTAAATACCAGAAAAACCTCAAAAGAGCGTTGAATCGTCGTAAAACAGTGAAAATACCAGAAAAACCTTATTAGAGCGTTAATTCGTCCTAAAACAGTGTAAATACCAGAAAAACCTTATAAGAACGTCAAGTCGTCGTTAAACAGTGAAAATACCAGAAAAACCTTATAAGAGCGTTAAATCGACGTAAAACAGTTAAAATACCAGAAAAACCTTATAAGAGCGTTAAATCATCTTTAAACGCTGTAAAATATAGAAAAACCATTAAAAAGTGATAAATCGTCGTATTACACTAATAATCATTGAAAAACCCTAAAAATTTGTCAAATCGTCGTAAAACAGTGAAAATACCAGATAAACCTTATAAGAGCGTTAAATCGTCTTAAAACACTGTAAAATATAGAAAAACCATTAAAATGTGTTAAATCGTCGTATTACACTAAAAATCATTGAAAAACCCTAAAAAATTGTCAAATCGTCGTAAAACAGTGAAAATGCCAGAAAAACCTTATACGAGCGTTAAATCGTCGTAAAACAGCGAAAATACAGGAAAAACCTTATAAGAGCGTTAAATCGGCGTAAAACAGTGAAAATACCAGAAAAACCTCATAAGAGCGTTAAATCGTCCTCAAACGCTGTAAAATATAGAAAAACCATTTAAAAGTGTTTGATCGTCGTATTTCACTGAAAATCATTAAAAAACCCTTACAATTTGTCACATTATCGTAAAACAGTGAAAATACCACAAAAACCTTATACGAGCGTTTAATCGTCGTTAAACAGTGTAAATACCAGAAAAACCTTATAAGAGCGTCAAATCGTCGTTAAACAGTGAAAATACCAGAGAAACCTTATAAGAGCGTTAAATCGACGAAAAACAGTGAAAATACCAGAAAAACCTTATACGAGCGTTAAATCGTCCTAAAACAGTGAAAATACCAGAAAAACCTTATAAGAGCGTTAAATCGTCTTAAAACAGTGAAAATACCAGAAAAACCTTAAAAGAGCGTTTAATCGTCGTAAAACAGTGTAAATACCAGAAAAACCTTATAAGAGCGTCAAGTCGTCGTTAAACAGTGAACATACCAGAAAAACCTTATAAGAGCGTTAAATTTACGTAAAACAGTTAAAATACCAGAAAAACCTTATAAGAGCGTTAAATGATCTTAAAACGCTGTAAAATATAGAAAAACCATTAAAAAGTGTTTGATCGTCGTACTTCACTGAAAATCATTAAAAAAACTCTTACAATTTGTCACATTATCGTAAAACAGTGAAAATACCACAAAAACTTTATACGAGCGTTTAATCGTCTTTTAACAGTGAAAATACCAGAAAAACCTTAGAAGAGCGTCAAATCGTCGTAAAACAGTGAAAATACCAGAAAAAACTTAGAAGAGCGTTAAATCGTCGTTAAACAGTGTAAATACCAGAAAAACCTTATAAGAGCGTCAAATCGTCGTGAAAGAGTGAAAATACCAGAGAAACCTTATAAGAGCGTTAAATCGTCGAAAAACAGTGAAAATACCAGAAAAACCTTATAAGAGCGTAAAATCGTCGTAAAACAGTGTAAATACCAGAAAATCCTTATAAGAGCGTTTAATCATCTTAAAACGCTGTAAAATATAGAAAAACCATTAAAAAGTGTTAAATCGTCGTATAACACTAAAAATCATTGAAAAACCCCTAAAATTTGTCAAACCGTCGTAAAACAGTGAAAATACCAGATAAACCTTACAAGAGCGTTTTGTCGTCGTAAAACAGTGAAAATACCAGAAAAACCTCATAAGAGCGTTAAATCGTCGTTAAACAGTGAAAATACCAGAAAAACCTTATAAGAGCGTTAAATCGTCGTAAAACAGTGTAAATACCAGAAAAACCTTATAAGAGCGTCAAGTCATCGTTAAACAGTAAAAATTCCAGAAAAAACTTAAAAGAGCGTTAAATCGACGTAAAACAGTTAAAATACCAGAAAAACCTTATAAGAGCGTTAAATCATCTTAAAACGCTGTAAAATATAGAAAAACTATTAAAAAGTGATAAATCGTCGAATTACACTAAAAATCATTGAAAAAACCTTCAAATTTGTCAAATCGTCGTTAAACAGTGAAAATACCAGAAAAACCTTTTAAGAGCGTTAAATCGTCGTAAAACAGTGAAAATACCAGAACAACCTTATAAGAGCGTTAAATCGTCTTAAAACGCTGTAAAATATAGAAAAACCATTAAAAAGTGTTAAATCGTCGTATTACACTAAAAATCATTGAAAAACACTTAAAATTTGTCAAACCGTCGTAAAACAGTGAAAATTTCAGATAAACCTTACAAGAGCGTTTTATCGTCGTAAAACAGTGAAAATACCAGAAATACCTTATAAAAGCGTTAAATCGTCGTAAAACAGTGAAAATACCAGAAAAACCTTATAAGAGCGTTAAATCGTAGTAAAACAGTGAAAATACCAGAAAAACCTTATAAGATCGTTAATTTGTATTTAAACGCTGTAAAATATAGAAAAACCATTAAAAAGTGTTAAATCGTCGTATTAAACTAAAAATCGTTGAAAAACCCTTAATATTTGTCAAATCGTCGTTAAACAGTGAAAATACCAGAAAAACCTTAAAAGAGCGTAAAATCGACGTAAAACAGTTAAAATACCAGAAAAACCTTATAAGAGCGTTTAATCGTCGTAAAACAGTGAAAATACCAGAAAAACCTTATAAGAGCGTCAAATCGTCGTAAAACAGTGTAAATACCAGAAAAACCTTATAAGAGCGTCAAGTCGTCGTTAAACAGTGAACATACCAGAAAAACCTTATAAGAGCGTTAAATTTACGTAAAACAGTTAAAATACCAGAAAAACCTTATAAGAGCGTTAAATGATCTTAAAACGCTGTAAAATATAGAAAAACCATTAAAAAGTGTTTGATCGTCGTACTTCACTGAAAATCATTAAAAAAACTCTTACAATTTGTCACATTATCGTAAAACAGTGAAAATACCACAAAAACTTTATACGAGCGTTTAATCGTCTTATAACAGTGAAAATACCAGAAAAACCTTAGAAGAGCGTCAAATCGTCGTAAAACAGTGAAAATACCAGAAAAACCTTAGAAGAGCGTTAAATCGTCGTTAAACAGTGTAAATACCAGAAAAACCTTATAAGAGCGTCAAATCGTCGTGAAAGAGTGAAAATACCAGAGAAACCTTATAAGAGCGTTAAATCGTCGTAAAACAGTGAAAATACCAGATAAACCTTATAAGAGCGTTAAATCGTCGTAAAACAGTGAAAATACCAGATAAACCTTATAAGAGCGTTAAATCGTCTTAAAACGCTGTAAAATATAGAAAAACCATTAAAAATTGTTAAATCGTCGTTAAACAGTGAAAATACCAGAGAAACCTTATAAGAGCGTTAAATCGACGTAAAACAGTTAAAATACCAGAAAAACCTTATAAGAGCGTTTAATCGTCGTAAAACAGTGAAAATACCTGAAAAACCTAATAAGAGCGTCAAATCGTCGTAAAACAGTGTAAATACCAGAAAAACCTTATAAGAGCGTTAAATCGTCGTAAAACAGTGAAAATACCAGATAAACCTTATAAGAGCGTTAAATCGTCTTAAAACGCTGTAAAATATAGAAAAACCATTAAAAATTGTTAAATCGTCGTTAAACAGTGAAAATACCAGAGAAACCTTATAAGAGCGTTAAATCGACGTAAAACAGTTAAAATACCAGAAAAACCTTATAAGAGCGTTTAATCGTCGTAAAACAGTGAAAATACCTGAAAAACCTAATAAGAGCGTCAAATCGTCGTAAAACAGTGTAAATACCAGAAAAACCTCATAAGAGCGTTAAATCGTCGTTCAACAGTGAAAATACCAGAAAAACCTTATAAGAGCGTAAAATCGTCGTAAAACAGTGTAAATACCAGAAAAACCTTATAAGAGCGTTAAATCGTCGTAAAACAGTGAAAATACCAGAGAAACCTTATAAGAGCGTTAAATCGACGTAAAACAGTTAAAATACCAGAAAAACCTTATAAGAGCGTTTAATCGTCGTAAAACAGTGAAAATACCTGAAAAACCTAATAAGAGCGTCAAATCGTCGTAAAACAGTGTAAATACCAGAAAAACCTCATAAGAGCGTTAAATCGTCGTTCAACAGTGAAAATACCAGAAAAACCTTATAAGAGCGTAAAATCGTCGTAAAACAGTGTAAATACAGGAAAAACCTTATAAGAGCGTTTAATCGTCGTAAAACAGTGAAAATACCAGAAAAACCTTATAAGAGCGTTAAATCGTCCTCAAACGCTGTAAAATATAGAAAAACCATTAAAAAGTGTTTGATCGTCGTATTTCACTGAAAATCATTAAAAAACTCTTACAATTTGTCAGATTATCGTAAAACAGTTCAAATACCACAAAAACCTTAAACGAGCGTTTAATCGTCGTAAAACAGTGAAAATACCAGAAAAACCTTAGAAGAGCGTCAAATCGTCGTTAAACAGTGTAAATACCAGAAAAACCTTTAAAGACCGTTAAATCGTCGTCAAACAGTGAAAATACCAGAAAAACCTTAAAAGAGCGTTAAATCGTCGTAAAACTGTGAAAATAACAGAAAAACCTTATAAGAGCGTTTAATCGTCGTAAAACAGTGAAAATACCAGAAAAACCTTAGAAGAGCGTAAAATCGTCGTTAAACAGTGTAAATACCAGAAAAACCTTTAAAGAGCGTCAAATCGTCGTTAAACAGTGAAAATACCAGAGAAACCTTATAAGAGCGTTAAATCGACAAAAAACAGTGAAAATACCAGAAAAACCTTATACGAGCGTTAAATCGTCGTAAAACAGTGTAAATACCAGAAAAACCTTATAAGAGCGTTAAATCGTCGCAAAACAGTGAAAATACCAGAAAAACCTTTATAAAAGCGTCAAATCGACGTAAAACAGTTAAAATACCAGAAAAACCTTATAAGAGCGTTAAATCATCTTAAAACGCTGTAAAATATAGAAAAACCATTAAAAAGTGATAAATCGTCGTATTACACTAATTATCAATGAAAAACCCTAAAACTTTGTCAAATCGTCGTCAAACAGTGAAAATACCAGAACAACCTCATAAGAGCGTTAAATCGTCTAAAAACGCTGGAAAATATAGAAAAACCATTAAAAAGTGTTAAATCGTCGTAATACACTAAAAATCATTGAAAAACTCTAAAAATTTGTCAAATCGTCGTAAAACAGTGAAAATACCAGAACAACCTTATAAGAGCGTTAAATCGTCTAAAAACGCTGTAAAATTTGGAAAAACCATTAAAAAGTGTTAAATCGTCGTATTACACTAAAAATCATTGAAAAACACTTAAAATTTGTCAAACCGTCGTAAAACAGTGAAAATTTCAGATAAACCTTACAAGAGCGTTTTATCGTCGTAAAACAGTGAAAATACCAGAAAAACCTTATAAGAGCGTTCAATCGTCGTAAAACAGTGAAAATACCAGAAAAACCTTAAAAGAGCGTTAAATCGTCGTAAAACAGTGTAAATACCAGAAAAACCTTATAAGAGCGTCAAGTCGTCGTTAAACAGTGAAAATACCAGAAAAACCTTATAGGAGCCTTAAATCGACGTAAAACAGTGAAAATACCAGAAAAACCTTATAAGAGCGTTTAATCGACGTAAAACAGTAAAGATACCAGAAAAACCTTATAAGAGCGTTTAATCGTCGTAAAACAGTGAAAATACCAGAACAACCTTATAAGAGCGTTAAATCGTCGAAAAACTCTGTAAAATATAGAAAAACCATTAAAAATTGTTAAATCGTCGTTAAACAGTGAAAATACCAGAGAAACCTTATAAGAGCGTTAAATCGACGTAAAACAGTTAAAATACCAGAAAAACCTTATAAGAGCGTTTAATCGTCGTTAAACAGTGTATATACCAGAAAAACCTTATAAGAGCGTCAAATCGTCGTTAAACAGTGAAAATACCAGAGAAACCTTATAAGAGCGTTAAATCGTCGAAAAACAGTGAAAATACCAGAAAAACCTTATGCGAGCGTTAAATCGTCGTAAAACAGTGAAAATACCAGAAAAACCTTAAAAGAGCGTTAAATCGTCGTAAAACAGTGAAAATTTCAGATAAACCTTACAAGAGCGTTTTATCGTCGTAAAACAGTGAAAATACCAGAAAAACCTTATAAGAGCGTTAAATCGTCGTAAAACAGTGAAAATACCAGAAAAACCTTAAAAGAGCGTTAAATCGTCGTAAAACAGTGTAAGAACCAAAAAAACCTTATAAGAGCGTCAAGTCGTCGTTAAACAGTGAAAATACCAGAAAAACCTTATAAGAGCGTTAAATCGACGTAAAACAGTGAAAATACCAGAAAAACCTAAAAAGAGCGTTTAATCGACGTAAAACAGTTAAGATACCAGAAAAACCTTATAAGAGCGTTTAATCGTCGTAAAACAGTGAAAATACCAGAACAACCTTATAAGAGCGTTAAATCGTCTCAAAACGCTGTAAAATATAGAAAAACCATTAAAAATGTTAAATCGTCGTATTACAGTAAAAATCATTGAAAAACACTTAAAATTTGTCAAACCGTCGTAAAACAGTGAAAATTTCAGATAAACCTAACAAGAGCGTTTTTTCGTCGTAAAACAGTGAAAATACCAGAAAAACCTTATAAGAGCGTTAAATCGTCGTAAAACAGTGAAAATACCAGAAAAACCCTATAAGAGCGTTAAATCGTCGTTAAACAGTGTATATACCAGAAAAACCTTAAAAGAGCGTCAAATCGTCGTTAAACAGTGAAAATACCAGAGAAACCTTATAAGAGCGTTAAATCGTCGAAAAACAGTGAAAATACCAGAAAAACCTTATGCGAGCGTTAAATCGTCGTAAAACAGTGAAAATACCAGAAAAACCTTAAAAGAGCGTTAAATCATCTTAAAACGCTGTAAAATATAGAAAAACCATTAAAAAGTGATAAATCGTCGTATTACACTAATTATCATTGAAAAACCCTAAAACTTTGTCAAATCGTCGTCAAACAGTGAAAATACCAGAACAACCTCATAAGAGCGTTAAATCGTCTAAAAACGCTGGAAAATATAGAAAAACCATTAAATAGTGTTAAATCGTCGTAATACACTAAAAATCATTGAAAAACCCTAAAAATTTGTCAAATCGTCGTAAAACAGTGAAAATACCAGAACAACCTTTTAAGAGCGTTAAATCGTCTAAAAACGCTGTAAAATATAGAAAAACCATTAAAAAGTGTTAAATCGTCGTATTACACTAAAAATCATTGAAAAACACTTAAAATTTGTCAAACCGTCGTAAAACAGTGAAAATTTCAGATAAACCTTACAAGAGCGTTTTATCGTCGTAAAACAGTGAAAATACCAGAAAAACCTTATAAGAGCGTTAAATCGTCGTAAAACAGTGAAAATACCAGAAAAACCTTAAAAGAGCGTTAAATCGTCGTAAAACAGTGTTAATACCAGAAAAACCTTATAAGAGCGTCAAGTCGTCGTTAAACAGTGAAAATACCAGAAAAACCTTATAGGAGCCTTAAATCGACGTAAAACAGTGAAAATACCAGAAAAACTTTATAAGAGCGTTTAATCGACGTAAAACAGTTAAGATACCAGAAAAACCTTATAAGAGCGTTTAATCGTCGTAAAACAGTGAAAATACCAGAACAACCTTATAAGAGCGTTAAATCGTCGAAAAACGCTGTAAAATATAGAAAAACCATTAACTGTGTTAAATCGTCGTATTACAGTAAAAATCATTGAAAAACACTTAAAATTTGTCAAACCGTCGTAAAACAGTGAAAATTTCAGATAAACCTAACAAGAGCGTTTTATCGTCGTAAAACAGTGAAAATACCAGAAAAACCTTATAAGAGCGTTAAATCGTCGTAAAACAGTGAAAATACCAGAAAAACCCTATTAGAGCGTTAAATCGTCGTTAAACAGTGTATATACCAGAAAAACCTTATAAGAGCGTCAAATCGTCGTTAAACAGTGAAAATACCAGAGAAACCTTATAAGAGCGTTAAATCGTCGAAAAACAGTGAAAATACCAGAAAAACCTTATAAGAGCGTAAAATCGTCGTAAAACAGTGTAAATACCAGAAAAACCTTATAAGAGCGTTAAATCGTCGTAAAACAGTGAAAATACCAGAAAAACCTTATAAGAGCGTTAAATCATCTTAAAAAGCTGTAAAATATAGAAAAACCATTAAAAAGTGATAAATCGTCGTATTACACTAATAATCATTGAAAAACCCTAAAAATTTGTCAAATCGTCGTAAAACAGTGAAAATACAGGAAAAACCTTATAAGAGCGTTTAATCGTCGTAAAACAGTGAAAATACCAGAAAAACCTTATAAGAGCGTTAAATCGTCCTCAAACGCTGTAAAATATAGAAAAACCATTAAAAAGTGTTTGATCGTCGTATTTCACTGAAAATCATTAAAAAACTCTTACAATTTGTCAGATTATCGTAAAACAGTTCAAATACCACAAAAACCTTAAACGAGCGTTTAATCGTCGTAAAACAGTGAAAATACCAGAAAAACCTTAGAAGAGCGTCAAATCGTCGTTAAACAGTGTAAATACCAGAAAAACCTTTAAAGAGCGTCAAATCGTCGTTAAACAGTGAAAATACCAGAGAAACTTTATAAGAGCGTTAAATCGACGAAAAACAGTGAAAATACCAGAAAAACCTTATACGAGCGTGAAATCGTCGTAAAACAGTGAAAATACCAGAAAAACCTTATAAGAGCGTTAAATCGTCGCAAAACAGTGAAAATACCAGAAAAACCTTATAAGAGCGTCAAGTCGTCGTTAAACAGTGAAAATACCAGAAAAACCTTATAAGAGCGTTAAATCGTCGAAAAACAGTGAAAATACCAGAAAAACCTTATAAGAGCGTAAAATCGTCGTAAAACAGTGTAAATACCAGAAAATCCTTATAAGAGCGTTTAATCATCTTAAAACGCTGTAAAATATAGAAAAACCATTAAAAAGTGTTAAATCGTCGTATAACACTAAAAATCATTGAAAAACCCCTAAAATTTGTCAAACCGTCGTAAAACAGTGAAAATACCAGATAAACCTTACAAGAGCGTTTTGTCGTCGTAAAACAGTGAAAATACCAGAAAAACCTTATAAGAGCGTTAAATCGTCGTTAAACAGTGAAAATACCAGAAAAACCTTATAAGAGCGTTAAATCGTCGTAAAACAGTGTAAATACCAGAAAAACCTTATAAGAGCGTCAAGTCATCGTTAAACAGTAAAAATTCCAGAAAAAACTTAAAAGAGCGTTAAATCGACGTAAAACAGTTAAAATACCAGAAAAACCTTATAAGAGCGTTAAATCATCTTAAAACGCTGTAAAATATAGAAAAACTATTAAAAAGTGATAAATCGTCGAATTACACTAAAAATCATTGAAAAAACCTTCAAATTTGTCAAATCGTCGTTAAACAGTGAAAATACCAGAAAAACCTTTTAAGAGCGTTAAATCGTCGTAAAACAGTGAAAATACCAGAACAACCTTATAAGAGCGTTAAATCGTCTTAAAACGCTGTAAAATATAGAAAAACCATTAAAAAGTGTTAAATCGTCGTATTACACTAATTATCAATGAAAAACCCTAAAACTTTGTCAAATCGTCGTCAAACAGTGAAAATACCAGAAAAACCTTTATAAAAGCGTCAAATCGACGTAAAACAGTTAAAATACCAGAAAAACCTTATAAGAGCGTTAAATCATCTTAAAACGCTGTAAAATATAGAAAAACCATTAAAAAGTGATAAATCGTCGTATTACACTAATTATCAATGAAAAACCCTAAAACTTTGTCAAATCGTCGTCAAACAGTGAAAATACCAGAACAACCTCATAAGAGCGTTAAATCGTCTAAAAACGCTGGAAAATATAGAAAAACCATTAAAAAGTGTTAAATCGTCGTAATACACTAAAAATCATTGAAAAACTCTAAAAATTTGTCAAATCGTCGTAAAACAGTGAAAATACCAGAACAACCTTATAAGAGCGTTAAATCGTCTAAAAACGCTGTAAAATCTGGAAAAACCATTAAAAAGTGTTAAATCGTCGTATTACACTAAAAATCATTGAAAAACACGTAAAATTTGTCAAACCGTCGTAAAACAGTGAAAATTTCAGATAAACCTTACAAGAGCGTTTTATCGTCGTAAAACAGTGAAAATACCAGAAAAACCTTATAAGAGCGTTCAATCGTCGTAAAACAGTGAAAATACCAGAAAAACCTTAAAAGAGCGTTAAATCGTCGTAAAACAGTGTAAATACCAGAAAAACCTTATAAGAGCGTCAAGTCGTCGTTAAACAGTGAAAATACCAGAAAAACCTTATAGGAGCCTTAAATCGACGTAAAACAGTGAAAATACCAGAAAAACCTTATAAGAGCGTTTAATCGACGTAAAACAGTAAAGATACCAGAAAAACCTTATAAGAGCGTTTAATCGTCGTAAAACAGTGAAAATACCAGAACAACCTTATAAGAGCGTTAAATCGTCGAAAAACTCTGTAAAATATAGAAAAACCATTAAAAATTGTTAAATCGTCGTTAAACAGTGAAAATACCAGAGAAACCTTATAAGAGCGTTAAATCGTCGTAAAACAGTGAAAATACCTGAAAAACCTAATAAGAGCGTCAAATCGTCGTAAAACAGTGTAAATACCAGAAAAACCTTATAAGAGCGTTAAATCGTCGTTAAACAGTGAAAATACCAGAAAAAACCTTATAAGAGCGTAAAATCGTCGTAAAACAGTGTAAATACCAGAAAAACCCTATTAGAGCGTTAAATCGTCGTTAAACAGTGTATATACCAGAAAAACCTTATAAGAGCGTCAAATCGTCGTTAAACAGTGAAAATACCAGAGAAACCTTATAAGAGCGTTAAATCGTCCGAAAAACAGTGAAATTACCAGAAAAACCTTATGCGAGCGTTAAATCGTCGTAAAACAGTGAAAATACCAGAAAAACCTTAAAAGAGCGTTAAATCGTCGTAAAACAGTGAAAATTTCAGATAAACCTTACAAGAGCGTTTTATCGTCGTAAAACAGTGAAAATACCAGAAAAACCTTATAAGAGCGTTAAATCGTCGTAAAACAGTGAAAATACCAGAAAAACCTTAAAAAGAGCGTTAAATCGTCGTAAAACAGTGTAAGAACCAGAAAAACCTTATAAGAGCGTCAAGTCGTCGTTAAACAGTGAAAATACCAGAAAAACCTTATAAGAGCGTTAAATCGTCGTAAAACAGTGAAAATACCAGAAAAACCCTATAAGAGCGTTAAATCGTCGTTTAAACAGTGTATATACCAGAAAAAACCTTAAAAGAGCGTCAAATCGTCGTTAAACAGTGAAAATACCAGAGAAACCTTATAAGAGCGTTAAATCGTCGAAAAACAGTGAAAATACCAGAAAAACCTTATGCGAGCGTTAAATCGTCGTAAAACAGTGAAAATACCAGAAAAACCTTAAAAGAGCGTTAAATCATCTTAAAACGCTGTAAAATATAGAAAAACCATTAAAAAGTGATAAATCGTCGTATTACACTAATTATCATTGAAAAACCCTAAAACTTTGTCAAATCGTCGTCAAACAGTGAAAATACCAGAACAACCTCATAAGAGCGTTAAATCGTCTAAAAAACGCTGGAAAATATAGAAAAACCATTAAAAAGTGTTAAATCGTCGTAATACACTAAAAATCATTGAAAAACCCTAAAAATTTGTCAAATCGTCGTAAAACAGTGAAAATACCAGAACAACCTTTTAAGAGCGTTAAATCGTCTAAAAACGCTGTAAAATATAGAAAAACCATTAAAAAGTGTTAAATCGTCGTATTACACTAAAAATCATTGAAAAACACTTAAAATTTGTCAAACCGTCGTAAAACAGTGAAAATTTCAGATAAACCTTACAAGAGCGTTTTATCGTCGTAAAACAGTGAAAATACCAGAAAAACCTTATAAGAGCGTTAAATCGTCGTAAAACAGTGAAAATACCAGAAAAACCTTAAAAGAGCGTTAAATCGTCGTAAAACAGTGTTAATACCAGAAAAACCTTATAAGAGCGTCAAGTCGTCGTTAAACAGTGAAAATACCAGAAAAACCTTATAGGAGCCTTAAATCGACGTAAAACAGTGAAAATACCAGAAAAACTTTATAAGAGCGTTTAATCGACGTAAAACAGTTAAGATACCAGAAAAACCTTATAAGAGCGTTTAATCGTCGTAAAACACTGAAAATACCAGAACAACCTTATAAGAGCGTTAAATCGTCGAAAAACGCTGTAAAATATAGAAAAACCATTAACTGTGTTAAATCGTCGTATTACAGTAAAAATCATTGAAAAACACTTAAAATTTGTCAAACCGTCGTAAAACAGTGAAAATTTCAGATAAACCTAACAAGAGCGTTTTATCGTCGTAAAACAGTGAAAATACCAGAAAAACCTTATAAGAGCGTTAAATCGTCGTAAAACAGTGAAAATACCAGAAAAACCCTATTAGAGCGTTAAATCGTCGTTAAACAGTGTATATACCAGAAAAACCTTATAAGAGCGTCAAATCGTCGTTAAACAGTGAAAATACCAGAGAAACCTTATAAGAGCGTTAAATCGTCGAAAAACAGTGAAAATACCAGAAAAACCTTATAAGAGCGTAAAATCGTCGTAAAACAGTGTAAATACCAGAAAAACCTTATAAGAGCGTTAAATCGTCGTAAAACAGTGAAAATACCAGAAAAACCTTAAAAGAGCGTTAAATCTTCGTTTAACAGTGGAAAATACCAGAAAAACCTTACAAGAGCGTTAAATCGTCGTCAAACAGTGTAAATACCAGAAAAACCTTATCAGAGCGTCAAGTCGTCGTTAAACAGTGAAAATACCAGAAAAACCTAATAAGAGCGTTAAATCGTCGAAAAACAGTGTAAATACCAGAAAAACCTTATAAGAGCGTCAAGTCGTCGTTAAAAAGTGAAAATACCAGAAAAACCTTATAAGAGCGTTAAATCGTCGTTAAACAGTGAAAATACCAGAAAAACCTAATAAGAGCGTTAAATCGTCGTAAAACAGTGTAAATACCAGAAAAACCTTACAAGAGCGTTAAATCGTCGTAAAACAGTGAAAATACCAGAAAAACCTTAAAAGAGCGTTAAATCGTCGTAAAACAGTGAAAATACCAGAAAAACCTTACAAGAGCGTTTAATCGTCGTAAAACAGTGTAAATACCAGAAAAACCCTATAAGAGCGTCAAGTCGTCGTTAAACAGTGAAAATACCAGAAAAACCTTATAAGAGCGTTAAATCGACGTAAAACAGTGAAAATACCAGAACAACCTTATAAGAGCGTTAAATCGTCTAAAAACGCTGTAAAATATAGAAAAACCATTAAAAAGTGTTAAATCGTCGTATTACAGTAAAAATCATTGAAAAACACTTAAAATTTGTCAAACCGTCGTAAAACAGTGAAAATTTCAGATAAACCTAACAAGAGCGTTTTATCGTCGTCAAACAGTGAAAATACCAGAAAAACCTTATAAAAGCGTTAAATCGTCGTCAAACAGTGAAAATACCAGAAAAACCCTATAAGAGCGTAAAATCATCTAAAAACGCTGTAAAATATAGAAAAACCATTAAAAAGTGATAAATCGTCGTATTACACTAATAATCATTGAAAAACCCTAAAAATTTGTCAAATCGTCGTAAAACAGTGAAAATACCAGAACAACCTCATAAGAGCGTTAAATCGTCTAAAAACGCTGTAAAATATAGAAAAACCATTAAAAAGTGTTAAATCGTCGTATTACACTAAAAATCATTGAAAAACCCTTTAAATTTGTCAAACCGTCGTAAAACAATGAAAATACCAGAAAAACCTTATAAGAGCGTTAAATCATCTTAAAACGCTGTAAAATATAGAAAAACCATTAAAAAGTGATAAATCGTCGTATTACACTAATAATCATTGAAAAACCCTAAAAATTTGTCAAATCGTCGTAAAACAGTGAAAATACCAGAACAACCTTAAAAGAGCGTTAAATCGTCTCAAAACGCTGTCAAATATAGAAAAACCATTAAAAAGTGTTAAATCGTCGTATTACACTAAAAATCATTGAAAAACCCTGAAAAATTGTCAAATCGTCGTAAAACAGTGAAAATGCCAGAAAAACCTTATACGAGCGATAAATCGTCGTAAAACAGTGAAAATACCAGAAAAACCTTATAAGAGCGTTAAATCGTCGTAAAACAGTGAAAATACCAGAAAAACCTTATAAGAGCGTTAAATCGTCCTCAAACGCTGTAAAATATAGAAAAACCATTAAAAAGTGTTTGATCGTCGTATTTCACTGAAAATCATTAAAAAACTCTAACGATTTGTCAAATTATCGTAAAACAGTGAAAATACCACAAAAACCTTATACGAGCGTTTAATCTTCGTAAAACAGTGAAAATACCAGAAAAACCTTAGAAGAGCGTTAAATCGTCGAAAAACAGTGAAAATACCAGAAAAACCTTATGCGAGCGTAAAATCGTCGTAAAACAGTGAAAATACCAGAAAAACCTTATAAGAGCGTTAAATCGTCGTAAAACAGTGAAAATACCACAAAAACTTTACAAGAGCGTTAAATCTTCGTAAAACAGTGAAAATACCAGAAAAACCTTATAAGAGCGTCAAGTCGTCGTTAAACAGTGAAAATACCAGAAAAACCTTATAAGAGCGTTAAATCGACGTAAAACAGTTAAAATACCAGAAAAACCTTATAAGAGCGTTAAATCATCTTAAAACGCTGTAAAATATAGAAAAACCATTAAAAAGTGATAAATCGTCGTATTACTTTAATAATCATTGAAAAACCCTAAAAATTTGTCAAATCGTCGTAAAACAGTGAAAATACCAGAACAACCTTATAAGAGCGTTAAATCGTCTAAAAACGCTGTAAAATATAGAAAAACCATAAAAAAGTGTTAAATCGTCGTATTACACTAAAAATCATTGAAAAACCCTTAAAATTTGTCAAACCGTCGTAAAACAGTGAAAATACCAGATAAACCTTACAAGAGCGTTTTATCGTCGTAAAACAGTGAAAATACCAGATAAACCTTACAAGAGCGTTTTATCGTCGTAAAACAGTGAAAATACCAGAAAAACCTTATAAGAACGTTAAATCGTCGTAAAACAGTGAAAATACCAGAAAAACCTTAAAAGAGCGTTAAATCGTCGTAAAACAGTGAAAATTTCAGATAAACCTTACAAGAGCGTTTTATCGTCGTAAAACAGTGAAAATACCAGAAAAACCTTATAAGAGCGTTAAATCGTCGTAAAACAGTGAAAATACCAGAAAAACCTTAAAAGAGCGTTAAATCGTCGTAAAACAGTGTAAGAACCAGAAAAACCTTATAAGAGCGTCAAGTCGTCGTTAAACAGTGAAAATACCAGAAAAACCTTATAAGAGCGTTAAATCGACGTAAAACAGTGAAAATACCAGAAAAACCTAAAAAGAGCATTTAATCGACGTAAAACAGTTAAGATACCAGAAAAACCTTATAAGAGCGTTTAATCGTCGTAAAACAGTGAAAATACCAGAACAACCTTATAAGAGCGTTAAATCGTCGAAAAACGCTGTAAAATATAGAAAAACCATTAAAAAGTGTTAAATCGTCGTATTACAGTAAAAATCATTGAAAAACACTTAAAATTTGTCAAACCGTCGTAAAACAGTGAAAATTTCAGATAAACCTAACAAGAGCGTTTTATCGTCGTAAAACAGTGAAAATACCAGAAAAACCTTATAAGAGCGTTAAATCGTCGTAAAACAGTGAAAATACCAGAAAAACCCTATTAGAGCGTTAAATCGTCGTTAAACAGTGTATATACCAGAAAAACCTTATAAGAGCGTCAAATCGTCGTTAAACAGTGAAAATACCAGAGAAACCTTATAAGAGCGTTAAATCGTCGAAAAACAGTGAAAATACCAGAAAAACCTTATAAGAGCGTAAAATCGTCGTAAAACAGTGTAAATACCAGAAAAACCTTATAAGAGCGTTAAATCGTCGTAAAAACAGTGAAAATACCAGAAAAACCTTATAAGAGCGTTAAATCATCTTAAAAAGCTGTAAAATATAGAAAAACCATTAAAAAGTGATAAATCGTCGTATTACACTAATAATCATTGAAAAACCCTAAAAATTTGTCAAATCGTCGTAAAACAGTGAAAATACAGGAAAAACCTTATAAGAGCGTTTTATCGTCGTAAAACAGTGAAAATACCAGAAAAACCTTATAAGAGCGTTAAATCGTCCTCAAACGCTGTAAAATATAGAAAAACCATTAAAAAGTGTTTGATCGTCGTATTTCACTGAAAATCATTAAAAAACTCTTACAATTTGTCAGATTATCGTAAAACAGTTCAAATACCACAAAAACCTTAAACGAGCGTTTAATCGTCGTAAAACAGTGAAAATACCAGAAAAACCTTAGAAGAGCGTCAAATCGTCGTTAAACAGTGTAAATACCAGAAAAACCTTTAAAGAGCGTCAAATCGTCGTTAAACAGTGAAAATACCAGAGAAACTTTATAA
>NW_028301341.1:0-89907 GCF_061612785.1 Hesperophylax consimilis | reverse complement strand
CTGTTTTACGACAATTTAACGCTCTTATGAGGTTTTTCTGATATTTTCACTGTTTTACGACGATTTGAGAAATTTAAAGGATTTTTCAATGATTTTTAGTGTAATACGACGATTAAACCCTTTATAATGGTTTTTCTATATTTTCCAGCGTTTTAAGACGATTTAACGCTCTTTTAAGGATTTTCTGGTATTTTCACATTTTTAAGACGATTTAACGCTCTTATAAGGTTTTTCTGGTCTATTCACCGTTTTACGACAATTTAACGCTCTTATGAGGTTTTTCTGATATTTTCACTGTTTTACGACGATTTGACAAATTTTAAGGGTTTTTCAATGATTTTTAGTGTAATTCGACGATTAAACCCATTTTAATGGTTTTTCTATATTTTCCAGCGTTTTAAGACGATTTACCTATTTTATAAGGTTTTTCTGGTATTTTCACTGTTTTACGACGATTTAACGCTCTCATAAGGTTTTTTCTGGTATTTTCACTGTTTTACGCCGAGTTGACGCTCTTGTCAGGTTTATCTGGTATTTTCACTGTTTTACGACGATTTGACAAATTTAAAGGGTTTCTCAATGATTTTAAGTGTAATACGACGGTTAAACACTTTTTAATGGTTTTTCTATATTTTCCAGCGTTTTAAGACCATTTAACGCTCTAATAAGGTTTTTCTGGTATTGTCACTATTTTACGACGATTTAACGCTCTTATAATGTTTTTCTTTGTGTTTTCACTGTTTAACGACGATTTAACGCTCTTATAAGGTTTTTCTGGTATTTTCACTGTTTTACGACGATTTAACGCCTTTGTAAGGTTTTTCTGGTATTTTCACTGATTAACGACGATTTTCCGCTCTTATAAGGCTTTTATGTTATTTTCACTGTTTTACGACGATTTGACAAATTTTAAGGGGTTTTCAATGATTTTTAGTGTAATACGACGATTAAACACATTTTAATGGTTTTTCTATATTTTCCAGCGTTTTAAGACAATTTAACGCTCTTTTAAGGTTTTTCTGGTATTTTCACTGTTTTACGACGATTGAACGCTCTTATGAGGTTTTTCTGATATTTTCACTGTTTTACGACGATTTGACAAATTTTAAGGGTTTTTCAATGATGTTTAGTGTAATTCGACGATTTAACACTTTTTAATGGTTTTTCTATATTTTCCAGCGTTTTAAGACCATTTAACGCTCTTATAAGGTTTTTCTGGTATTGTCACTATTTAACGACGATTTATCGCTCTTATGAGGTTTTTCTGGTATTTTCACTGTTTTACGACGATTTAACGCTCTTAAAAGGTTTTTCTGGTATTTTCACTGTTTTACGAGGATTTGAGAAATTTAAAGAATTTTTCAATGATTTTTAGTGTAATACGACGATTTAACACTTTTTAATGGTTTTTCTATATTTTCCAGCGTTTTAAGACGATTTAACGCTCTTTTAAGGTTTTTCTGGTATTTTCACTGTTTTAAGACCATTTAACGCTCTTTAGGTTTTTCTAGTATTTTCACTGTTTTACGTCGATTTAACGCTCTTATAAGGTTTTTATGGTATTTTCGTTGTTTTACGACGATTTTACGCTCTTATAAGGTTTATCTGGTATTTTCACTGTTTTACGACGATTTGACAAATTTTAAGGGTTTCTCAATGATTTTTAGTGTAATACGACGGTTAAACACTTTTTAATGGTTTTTTATATTTTCCAGCGTTTTAAGACCATTTTACGCTCTTTAAAGGTTTTTCTGGTATTGTCACTATTTAACGACGATTTAACGCTCTTTTAAGGTTTTTCTGGTATTTTCACTGTTTTACGACGATTTGACGCTCTTATAAGGTTTTTCTGGTATTTTCACTGTTTTACGAGGATTTGAGAAATTTTTAGGATTTTTCAATGATTTTTAGTATAATACGACGATTTAACCCTTTATAATGGTTTTTCTATATTTTCCAGCGTTTTAAGACGATTTGACGCTCTTTTAAGGTTTTTCTGGTATTTTCACTGTTTTACGACGATAAAACGCTCTTATTAGGGTTTCTCAATGATTTTTAGTGTATTACGACGGTTAAACACTTTTTAATGGTTTTTTATATTTTCCAGCGTTTGAAGACCATTTAACGCTCTTATAAGGTTTTTCTGGTATTGTCACTATTTTACGACGATTTAACGCTCTAATAAGGTTTTTCTGGTATTTTCACTGTTTTACGACGATTTGACGCTCTTTTAAGGTTTTTCTGGTATTTTCACTGTTTTACGAGGATTTAAGAAATTTTAAGGATTTTTCAATGATTTTTAGTGTAATACGACGATTAAACCCTTTTTAATGGTTTTTCTATATTTTCCAGCGTTTTAAGACGATTAAACGCTCTTTTAAGGATTTTCTGGTATTTTCACATTTTTAAGACGATTTAACGCTCTTATAAGGTTTTTCTGGTCTATTCACCGTTTTACGACAATTTCACGCTCTTATGAGGTTTTTCTGATATTTTCACTGTTTTACGACGATTTGACAAATTTTAAGGGTTTTTCAATGATTTTTAGTGTAATTCGACGATTAAACCCATTTTAATGGTTTTTCTATATTTTCCAGCTTTTTAAGACGATTTACCTATTTTATAAGGTTTTTCTGGTATTTTCACAGTTTTACGACGATTTAACGCTCTCATAAGGTTTTTTCTGGTATTTTCACTGTTTTACGACGATTTGACGCTCTTGTCAGGTTTATCTGGTATTTTCACTGTTTTACGACGATTTGACAAATTTGAAGGGTTTTTCAATGATTTTTAGTGTAATTCGACGATATAACACTTTTTAATGGTTTTTTCTATATTTTCCAGCGTTTTAAGACGATTTAACGCTCTTATAAGGTTTTTCTGGTATATTCACTGTTTAACGACGATTTAAGGCTCTTGTAAGGTTGATCTGGTATTTTAACTGTTTTACGACGATTTGACATATTTAAAGGGTTTCTCAATGATTTTAAGTGTAATACGACGGTTAAACACTTTTTAATGGTTTTTCTATATTTTCCAGCGTTTTAAGACCATTTAACGCTCTAATAAGGTTTTTCTGGTATTGTCACTATTTTACGACGATTTAACGCTCTTATAATGTTTTTCCTTGTGTTTTCACTGTTTTACGACGATTTAACGCTCTTATAAGGTTTTTCTGGTATTTTCACTGTTTAACGACGATTTAACGCCTTTATAAGGTTTTTCTGGTATTTTCACTGATTAACGACGATTTTCCGCTCTTATAAGGCTTTTCTGTTATTTTCACTGTTTTACGACGATTTGACAAATTTTAAGGGGTTTTCAATGATTTTTAGTGTAATACGACGATTAAACACATTTTAATGGTTTTTCTATATTTTCCAGCGTTTTAAGACAATTTAACGCTCTTTTAAGGTTTTTCTGGTATTTTCACTGTTTTACGACGATTGAACGCTCTTATGAGATTTTTCTGATATTTTCACTGTTTTACGACGATTTGACAAATTTTAAGGGTTTTTCAATGATGTTTAGTGTAATTCGACGATTTAACACTTTTTAATGGTTTTTCTATATTTTCCAGCGTTATAAGACCATTTAACGCTCTTATAAGGTTTTTCTGGTATTGTCACTATTTAACGACGATTTATCGCTCTTATGAGGTTTTTCTGGTATTTTCACTGTTTTACGAGGATTTGAGAAATTTAAAGGATTTTTCAATGATTTTTAGTGTAATACGACGATTAAACACTTTTTAATGGTTTTTCTAAATTTTCCAGCGTTTTAAGACGATTTAACGGTCTTTTAAGGTTTTTCTGGTATTTTCACTGTTTTAAGACCATTTAACGCTCTTAAGGTTTTTCTAGTATTTTCACTGTTTTACGTCGATTTAACGCTCTTATAAGGTTTTTATGGTATTTTCGTTGTTATACGACGATTTTACGCTCTTATAAGGTTAATCTGGTATTTTCACTGTTTTACGAGGATTTAACGCTCTTATAAGGTTTTTCTGGTATTTTCGTTGTTTCACGACGATTTAACGCTCTTGTCAGGTTTATCTGGTATTTTCACTGTTTTACGACGATTTGACAAATTTTAAGGGTTTCTCAATGATTTTTAGTGTAATACGACGGTTAAACACTTTTTAATGGTTTTTTATATTTACCAGCGTTTTAAGACCATTTAACGCTCTTAAAAGGTTTTTCTGGAATTGTCACTATTCTACGACGATTTAACGCTCTTATAAGGTTTTTCTGGTATTTTCACGGTTTTACGACGATTTAACGCTCTTATAAGGGTTTTTCAATGATTTTTAGTTTAATACGACGATTAAACACTTTTTAATGGTTTTTCTATAATTTCCAGCGTTTTTAGACCATTTAACGCTCTTATAAGGTTTTTCTGGTATTGTCACTGCTTTACGAAGATTTAACGCTCTTTTAAGGTTTTTCTGGTATTTTCACTGTTTTACGACGATTAAACGCTCTTATAAGGTTTTTCTGGTATTTTCGTTGTTTCACGACGATTTAACGCTCTTTTAAGGCTTTTCTGTGATTTTCACTGTTTTACGACGATTTGACAAATTTTAAGGGTTTCTCAATGATTTTTAGTGTAATACGACGGTTAAACACTTTTTAATGGTTTTTTATATTTACCAGCGTTTTAAGACCATTTAACGCTCTTAAAAGGTTTTTCTGGTATTGTCACTATTCTACGACGATTTAACGCTCTTATAAGGTTTTTCTGGTATTTTCACGGTTTTACGACGATTTAACGCTCTTATAAGGGTTTTTCAATGATTTTTAGTTTAATACGACGATTTTACACTTTTTAATGGTTTTTCTATATTTTCCAGCGTTTTTAGACCATTTAACGCTCTAATAAGGTTTTTCTGGTATTTTCACTGTTTTACGACGATTTGACGCTCTTTTAAGGTTTTCTGATATTTTCACTGTTTTACGAGGATTTAAGAAATTTTAAGGATTTTTCAATGATTTTTTGTGTAATACGACGATTAAACCCTTTTTAATGGTTTTTCTATATTTTCCAGCGTTTTAAGACGATTTAACGCTCTTTTAAGGATTTTCTGGTATTTTCACATTTTTAAGACGATTTAACGCTCTTATAAGGTTTTTCTGGTCCATTCACCGTTTTACGACAATTTAACGCTCTTATGAGGTTTTTCTGATATTTTCACTGTTTTACGACGATTTGACAAATTTAAAGGGTTTTTCAATGATTTTTAGTGTAATTCGACGATTTAACACTTTTTAATGGTTTATCTATATTTTTCCAGCGTTTTAAGACGATTTACCTCTTTTATAAGGTTTTTCTGGTATTTTCACTGTTTTACGACGATTTAACGCTCTTATAAGGTTTTTCTGGTATTTTCACTGTTTTACGACGATTTAACGCTCTTGTCAGGTTTATCTGGTATTTTCACTGTTTTACGACGATTTGACAAATTTTAAGGGTTTTTCAATGATTTTTAGTGTAATTCGACGATATAACACTTTTTAATGGTTTTTCTATATTTTCCAGCGTTTTAAGACGATTTAACGCTCTTTTAAGGTTTTTCTGGTATTTTCATTTTTTTTCGACGATTTAACGCTCTTATGAGGTTTTTCTGATATTTTCACTTTTTTACGACGATTTGAGAAATTTTAAGGATTTTTCAATGATTTTTAGTGTAATACGACGATTAAACCCTTTATAATGGTTTTTCTATATTTTCCAGCGTTTTAAGACGATTTAACGCTCTTTTAAGGATTTTCTGGTATTTTCAAATTTTTAAGACGATTTAACGCTCTTATAAGGTTTATCTGGTATTTTCACTGTTTTACGACGATTTAACGCTCTTATAAGGTTTTTCTGGTATTTTCACTGTTTTACGACGATTTAACGCTCTTGTCAGGTTTATCTGGTATTTTCACCGTTTTACGACGATTTGACAAATTTTAAGGGTTTTTAAATGATTTTTAGTGTAATTCGACGATATAACACTTTTTAATGGTTTTTCTATATTTTCCAGCGTTTTAAGACGATTTACCGCTTTTATAAGGTTTTTCTGGTATTTTCACTGTTTTACGACGATTTAACGCTCTTATAAGGTTTTTCTGGTATTTTCACTGTTTTACGACGATTTAACGCTCTTGTCAGGTTTATCTGGTATTTTCACTGTTTTACGACGATTTGACAAATTTTAAGGGTTTTTCAATGATTTTTAGTGTAATTCGACGATATAACACTTTTTAATGGTTTTTCTATATTTTCCAGCGTTTTAAGACGATTTAACGCTCTTTTAAGGTTTTTCTGGTATTTTCATTTTTTTTCGACGATTTAACGCTCTTATGAGGTTTTTCTGATATTTTCACTTTTTTACGACGATTTGAGAAATTTTAAGGATTTTTCAATGATTTTTAGTGTAATACGACGATTAAACCCTTTATAATGGTTTTTCTATATTTTCCAGCGTTTTAAGACGATTTAACGCTCTTTTAAGGATTTTCTGGTATTTTCAAATTTTTAAGACGATTTAACGCTCTTATAAGGTTTATCTGGTATTTTCACTGTTTTACGACGATTTAACGCTCTTATAAGGTTTTTCTGGTATTTTCACTGTTTTACGACGATTTAACGCTCTTGTCAGGTTTATCTGGTATTTTCACCGTTTTACGACGATTTGACAAATTTTAAGGGTTTTTAAATGATTTTTAGTGTAATTCGACGATATAACACTTTTTAATGGTTTTTCTATATTTTCCAGCGTTTTAAGACGATTTACCGCTTTTATAAGGTTTTTCTGGTATTTTCACTGTTTTACGACGATTTAACGCTCTTATAAGGTTTTTCTGGTATTTTCACTGTTTTACGACGATTTGACGCTCTTATAAGGTTTTTCTGGTATTTTCACTGTTTTACGAGGATTTAAGAAATTTTAAGGATTTTTCAATGATTTTTAGTGTAATACGACGATTAAACCCTTTTTAATGGTTTTTCTATATTTTCCAGCGTTTTAAGACGATTTAACGCTCTTTTAAGGATTTTCTGGTATTTTCAAATTTTTAAGACGATTTAACGCTCTTATAAGGTTTTTCTGGTCCATTCACCGTTTTACGACAATCCAACGCTCTTATGAGGTTTTTCTGATATTTTCACTGTTTTACGACGATTTGACAAATTTTAAGGGTTTTTCAATGATTTTTAGTGTAATTCGACGATTTAACACTTTTTAATGGTTTTTCTATATTTTCCAGCGTTTTAAGACGATTTACCGCTTTTATAAGGTTTTTCTGGTATTTTCACTGTTTTACGACGATTTAACGCTCTTATAAGGTTTTTCTGGTATTTTCACTGTTTTACGACGATTTAACGCTCTTGTCAGGTTTATCTGGTATTTTCACCGTTTTACGACGATTTGACAAATTTTAAGGGTTTTTAAATGATTTTTAGTGTAATTCGACGATATAACACTTTTTAATGGTTTTTCTATATTTTCCAGCGTTTTAAGACGATTTAACGCTCTTATAAGGTTTTTCTGGTATTTTCACGGTTTTACGACGATTTAACGCTCTTATCAGGGTTTTTCAATGATTTTTAGTGTAATTCGACGATTTAACACTTTTTAATGGTTTTTCTATATTTTCCAGCGTTTTAAGACGATTTAACGCTCTTATAAGGTTTTTCTGGTATTTTCACTGTTTTACGACGATTCAACGCTCTTATAAGGTTTTTCTGGTATATTCACTGTTTTACGACGATTTAACGCTCTTGTAAGGTTTTTCTGGTATTTTCACTGATTTACGACGATTTAACGCTCTTATAAGGCTTTTCTGTGATTTTCACTGTTTTACTACGATTTGACAAATTTTAGGGGTTTTCAATGATTTTTAGTGTAATACGACGGTTAAACACTTTTTAATGGTTTTTCTATATTTTCCAGCGTTTTAAGACCATTTAACGCTCTCATAAGGTTTTTCTGGTATTGTCACTATTTTACGACGATTTAACGCTCTTATAAGGGTTTCTCAATGATTTTTAGTGTATTACGACGGTTAAACACTTTTTGATGGTTTTTCTATATTTTCCAGCGTTTTAAGACCATTTAACGCTCTAATAAGGTTTTTCTGGTATTGTCACTATTTTACGACGATTTAACGCTCTTAAAAGGTTTTTCTGGTATTTTTACTGTTTGACGACGATTTAACGCTCTTATAAGGTTTTTCTGGTATTTTCACTGTTTTACGACGATTTAACGCTCTTATAAGGTTTTTCTGGTATTTTCACTGATTTACGACGATTTAACGCTCTTTTAAGGCTTTTCTGTGATTTTCACTGTTTTACTACGATTTGACAAATTTTAGGGGTTTTCAATGATTTTTAGTGTAATACGACGATTAAACACTTTTTAATGGTTTTTCTATATTTTCCAGCGTTTTAAGATGATTTACCGCTTTTATAAGGTTTTTCTGGTATTTTCACTGTTTTACGACGATTTAACGCTCTTATAAGGTTTTTCTGGTATTTTCACTGTTTTACTACGATTTGACAAATTTTAGGGGTTTTCAATGATTTTTAGTGTAATACGACGATTAAACACTTTTTAATGGTTTTTCTGTATTTTCCAACGTTTTAAGACCATTTAACGCTCTTATAAGGTTTTCTGGTATTTTCACGGTTTTTACGACGATTAAACGCTCTTATAAGGGTTTTTCAATGATTTTTAGTGTAATTCGACGATATAACACTTTTTAATGGTTGTTCTATATTTTCCAGCGTTTTACGACGATTTAACGCTCTTGTCAGGTTTATCTGGTATTTTCATTGTTTTACGACGATTCGCTCTTATAAGGTTTTTCTGATATTTTAACTGTTTTACGACGATTTGGCAAATTTTAAGGGTTTTTCAATGATTTTTAGTGTAATTCGACGATTTAACACTTTTTAATGGTTTTTCTATATTTTCCAGCGTTTTAAGATGATTTACCGCTTTTATAAGGTTTTTCTGGTATTTTCACTGTTTTACGACGATTTAACGCTCTTATAAGGTTTTTCTGGTATTTTCACTGTTTAACTACGATTTGACAAATTTTAGGGGTTTTCAATGATTTTTAGTGTAATACGACGATTAAACACTTTTTAATGGTTTTTCTGTATTTTCCAGCGTTTTAAGACCATTTGACGCTCTTATAAGGTTTTTCTGGTATTTTCACTGCTTTACGACGATTTAACGCTCTTATAAGGTTTTTCTGGTATTTTCACTGCTTTACGACGATTTAACGCTCTTATAAGGTTTTTCTGGTATTTTCACTGTTTTACGACGATTTAACGCTCTTGTCAGGTTTATCTGGTATTTTCACTGTTTTACGACGATTTGACAAATTTTAAGGGTTTTTCAATGATTTTTAGTGTAATTCGACGATATAACACTTTTTAATGGTTTTTCTATATTTTCCAGCGTTTTAAGACGATTTAACGCTCTTTTAAGGATTTTCTGGTATTTTCAAATTTTTAAGACGATTTAACGCTCTTATAAGGTTTTTCTGGTCCATTCACCGTTTTACGACAATTCAACGCTCTTATGAGGTTTTTCTGATATTTTCACTGTTTTACGACGATTTGACAAATTTTAAGGGTTTTTCAATGATTTTTAGTGTAATTCGACGATTTAACACTTTTTAATGGTTTTTCTATATTTTCCAGCGTTTTAAGACGATTTACCGCTTTGATAAGGTTTATCTGGTATTTTCACTGTTTTACGACGATTTAACGCTCTTATAAGGTTTTTCTGGTATTTTCACTGTTTTACGACGATTTAACGCTCTTGTCAGGTTTATCTGGTATTTTCACCGTTTTACGACGATTTGACAAATTTTAAGGGTTTTTAAATGATTTTTAGTGTAATTCGACGATATAACACTTTTTAATGGTTTTTCTATATTTTCCAGCGTTTTAAGACGATTTACCGCTTTTATAAGGTTTTTCTGGTATTTTCACTGTTTTACGACGATTTAACGCTCTTATAAGGTTTTTCAGGTATTTTCACTGTTTTACGACGATTTAACGCTCTTGTCAGGTTTATCTGGTATTTTCACTGTTTTACGACGATTTGACAAATTTTAAGGGTTTTTCAATGATTTTTAGTGTAATTCGACGATATAACACTTTTTAATGGTTTTTCTATATTTTCCAGCGTTTTAAGACGATTTAACGCTCTTTTAAGGTTTTTCTGGTATTTTCATTTTTTTTCGACGATTTAACGCTCTTATGAGGTTTTTCTGATATTTTCACTTTTTTACGACGATTTGAGAAATTTTAAGGATTTTTCAATGATTTTTAGTGTAATACGACGATTAAACCCTTTATAATGGTTTTTCTATATTTTCCAGCGTTTTAAGACGATTTAACGCTCTTTTAAGGATTTTCTGGTATTTTCACATTTTTAAGACGATTTAACGCTGTTATAAGGTTTTTCTGGTATTGTCACTATTTTACGACTATTTAACGCTCTAATAAGGTTTTTCTGGTATTTTCACTGTTTTACGACGATTTGACGCTCTTATACGGTTTTTCTGGTATTTTCACTGTTTTACGAGGATTTAAGAAATTTTAAGGATTTTTCAATGATTTTTAGTGTAATACGACGATTAAACCCTTTTTAATGGTTTTTCTATATTTTCCAGCGTTTTAAGACGATTTAACGCTCTTTTAAGGATTTTCTGGTATTTTCAAATTTTTAAGACGATTTAACGCTCTTATAAGGTTTTTCTGGTCCATTCACCGTTTTACGACAATTCAACGCTCTTATGAGGTTTTTCTGACATTTTAACTGTTTTACGACGATTTGGAAAATTTTAAGGGTTTTTCAATGATTTTTAGTGTAATTCGACGATTTAACACTTTTTAATGGTTTTTCTATATTTTCCAGCGTTTTAAGATGATTTACCGCTTTTATAAGGTTTTTCTGGTATTTTCACTGTTTTACGACGATTTAACGCTCTTATAAGGTTTTTCTGGTATTTTCACTGTTTAACTACGATTTGACAAATTTTAGGGGTTTTCAATGATTTTTAGTGTAATACGACGATTAAACACTTTTTAATGGTTTTTCTGTATTTTCCAGCGTTTTAAGACCATTTGACGCTCTTATAAGGTTTTTCTGGTATTTTCACTGCTTTACGACGATTTAACGCTCTTATAAGGTTTTTCTGGTATTTTCACTGCTTTACGACGATTTAACGCTCTTATAAGGTTTTTCGGGTATTTTCACTGTTTTACGACGATTTAACGCTCTTGTCAGGTTTATCTGGTATTTTCACTGTTTTACGACGATTTGACAAATTTTAAGGGTTTTTCAATGATTTTTAGTGTAATACGACGATTAAACCCTTTATAATGGTTTTTCTATATTTTCCAGCGTTTTAAGACGATTTAACGCTCTTTTAAGGATTTTCTGGTATTTTCAAATTTTTAAGACGATTTAACGCTCTTATAAGGTTTTTCTGGTCCATTCACCGTTTTACGACAATTCAACGCTCTTATGAGGTTTTTCTGATATTTTCACTGTTTTACGACGATTTGACAAATTTTAAGGGTTTTTCAATGATTTTTAGTGTAATTCGACGATTTAACACTTTTTAATGGTTTTTCTATATTTTCCAGCGTTTTAAGACGATTTACCGCTTTGATAAGGTTTATCTGGTATTTTCACTGTTTTACGACGATTTAACGCTCTTATAAGGTTTTTCTGGTATTTTCACTGTTTTACGACGATTTAACGCTCTTGTCAGGTTTATCTGGTATTTTCACCGTTTTACGACGATTTGACAAATTTTAAGGGTTTTTAAATGATTTTTAGTGTAATTCGACGATATAACACTTTTTAATGGTTTTTCTATATTTTCCAGCGTTTTAAGACGATTTACCGCTTTTATAAGGTTTTTCTGGTATTTTCACTGTTTTACGACGATTTAACGCTCTTATAAGGTTTTTCTGGTATTTTCACTGTTTTACGACGATTTAACGCTCTTGTCAGGTTTATCTGGTATTTTCACTGTTTTACGACGATTTGACAAATTTTAAGGGTTTTTCAATGATTTTTAGTGTAATTCGACGATATAACACTTTTTAATGGTTTTTCTATATTTTCCAGCGTTTTAAGACGATTTAACGCTCTAATAAGGTTTTTCTGGTATTTTCACGGTTTTTCGACGATTTAACGCTCTTATAAGGGTTTTTCAATGATTTTTAGTTTAATCGGACGATTAAACACTTTTTAATGGTTTTTCTATATTTTCCAGCGTTTTTAGACCATTCAACGCTCTTATAAGGTTTTTCTGGTATTGTCACTGCTTTACGACGATTTAACGCTCTTATAAGGTTTTTCTGGTATTTTCACTGTTTTACGACGATTAAACGCTCTTATAAGGGTTTCTCAATGATTTTTAGTGTATTACGACGGTTAAACACTTTTTAATGGTTTTTTAAATTTTCCAGCGTTTTAAGACCATTTAACGCTCTTATAAGGTTTTTCTGGTATTGTCACTATTTTACGACGATTTAACGCTCTTATAATGTTTTTCCTTGTGTTTTCACTGTTTTACGACGATTTAACGCTCTTATAAGGTTTTTCTGGTATTTTCACTGTTTTACGACGATTTAACGCTCTTGTCAGGTTTATCTGGTATTTTCACTGTTTTACGACGATTTTCACAAATTTTAAGGGTTTTTCAATGATTTTTAGTGTAATTCGACGATTTAACACTTTTTAATGGTTTTTCTATATTTTCCAGCGTTTTTAGACGATTTACCGCTTTTATAAGGTTTTTCTGGTATTTTCACTCTTTTACGACGATTTAACGCTCTCGTCAGGTTTATCTGGTATTTTCACGGTTTTACGACGATTTAACGCTCTTATAAGGGTTTTTCAATGATTTTTAGTTTAATACGACGATTAAACACTTTTTAATGGTTTTTCTATATTTTCCAGCATTTTTAGACCATTTAACGCTCTTATAAGGTTTTTCTGGTATTGTCACTGATTTACGACGATTAAACGCTCTTATAAGGTTTTTCTGGTATTTTCACTGTTTTACGACGATTAAACGCTCTTATAAGGGTTTCTCAATGATTTTTAGTGTATTACGACGGTAAAACACTTTTTAATGGTTTTTTATATTTTCCAGCGTTTTAAGACCATTTAACGCTCTTATAAGGTTTTTCTGGTATTGTCACTATTTTACCACGATTTAACGCTCTTATAATGTTTTTCCTTGTGTTTTCACTGTTTTACGACGATTTAACGCTCTTATAAGGTTTTTCTGGTATTTTCACTGTTTTACGACGATTTAACGCTCTTATGAGGTTTTTCTGATATTTTCACCGTTTTACGACGATTTGACAAATTTTAAGGGTTTTTCAATGATTTTTAGTGTAATTCGACGATTTAACACTTTTTAATGGTTTTTCTATATTTTCCAGCGTTTTCAGACCATTTAACGCTCTTATAAGGTTTTTCCGGTATTGTCACTATTTTACGACGATTTAACGCTCTGATGAGGTTTTTCTGGTATTGTCACTATTTTACGACGATTTAACGCTCTTTTAAGGTTTTTCTGGTATTTTCACTGTTTTACGACGATTTAACGCTCTTATGAGGTTTTTCTGATATTTTCACTGTTTTACGACGATTTGACAAATTTTAAGGGTTTTTCAATGATTTTTAGTGTAATTCGACGATTTAACACTTTTTAATGGTTTTTCTATATTTTCCAGCGTTTTAAGACGATTTACCGCTTTTATAAGGTTTTTCTGGTATTTTCACTGTTTTACGACGATTTAACGCTCTTATAAGGTTTTTCTGGTATTTTCACTGTTTTACGACGATTTAACGCTCTTGTCAGGTTTATCTGGTATTTTCACCGTTTTACGACGATTTGACAAATTTTAAGGGTTTTTAAATGATTTTTAGTGTAATTCGACGATATAACACTTTTTAATGGTTTTTCTATATTTTCCAGCGTTTTAAGACGATTTAACGCTCTTATAAGGTTTTTCTGGTATTTTCACGGTTTTACGACGATTTAACGCTCTTATCAGGGTTTTTCAATGATTTTTAGTGTAATTCGACGATTTAACACTTTTTAATGGTTTTTCTATATTTTCCAGCGTTTTAAGACGATTTAACGCTCTTATAAGGTTTTTCTGGTATTTTCACTGTTTTACGACGATTTAACGCTCTTATAAGGTTTTTCTGGTATATTCACTGTTTTACGACGATTTAACGCTCTTGTAAGGTTTTTCTGGTATTTTCACTGATTTACGACGATTTAACGCTCTTATAAGGCTTTTCTGTGATTTTCACTGTTTTACTACGATTTGACAAATTTTAGGGGTTTTCAATGATTTTTAGTGTAATACGACGGTTAAACACTTTTTAATGGTTTTTCTATATTTTCCAGCGTTTTAAGACCATTTAACGCTCTCATAAGGTTTTTCTGGTATTGTCACTATTTTACGACGATTTAACGCTCTTATAAGGGTTTCTCAATGATTTTTAGTGTATTACGACGGTTAAACACTTTTTGATGGTTTTTCTATATTTTCCAGCGTTTTAAGACCATTTAACGCTCTAATAAGGTTTTTCTGGTATTGTCACTATTTTACGACGATTTAACGCTCTTAAAAGGTTTTTCTGGTATTTTTACTGTTTTACGACGATTTAACGCTCTTATAAGGTTTTTCTGGTATTTTCACTGTTTTACGACGATTTAACGCTCTTATAAGGTTTTTCTGGTATTTTCACTGATTTACGACGATTTAACGCTCTTTTAAGGCTTTTCTGTGATTTTCACTGTTTTACTACGATTTGACAAATTTTAGGGGTTTTCAATGATTTTTAGTGTAATACGACGATTAAACACTTTTTAATGGTTTTTCTGTATTTTCCAACGTTTTAAGACCATTTAACGCTCTTATAAGGTTTTTCTGGTATTTTCACGGTTTTACGACGATTAAACGCTCTTATAAGGGTTTTTCAATGATTTTTAGTGTAATTCGACGATATAACACTTTTTAATGGTTGTTCTATATTTTCCAGCGTTTTACGACGATTTAACGCTCTTGTCAGGTTTATCTGGTATTTTCATTGTTTTACGACGATTCGCTCTTATAAGGTTTTTCTGATATTTTCACTGTTTTACGACGATTTGGCAAATTTTAAGGGTTTTTCAATGATTTTTAGTGTAATTCGACGATTTAACACTTTTTAATGGTTTTTCTATATTTTCCAGCGTTTTAAGATGATTTACCGCTTTTATAAGGTTTTTCTGGTATTTTCACTGTTTTACGACGATTTAACGCTCTTATAAGGTTTTTCTGGTATTTTCACTGTTTAACTACGATTTGACAAATTTTAGGGGTTTTCAATGATTTTTAGTGTAATACGACGATTTAACACTTTTTAATGGTTTTTCTGTATTTTCCAGCGTTTTAAGACCATTTGACGCTCTTATAAGGTTTTTCTGGTATTTTCACTGCTTTACGACGATTTAACGCTCTTATAAGGTTTTTCTGGTATTTTCACTGCTTTACGACGATTTAACGCTCTTATAAGGTTTTTCTGGTATTTTCACGGTTTTACGACGATTTAACGCTCTAATAAGGGTTTTTCAATGATTTTTTCGTTTAATACGACGATTAAACACTTTTTAATGGTTTTTCTATATTTTCCAGCGTTTTTAGACCATTTAACGCTCTTATAAGGTTTTTCTGGTATTGTCACTGCTTTACGACGATTTAACGCTCTTTTAAGGTTTTTCTGGTATTTTCACTGTTTTACGACGATAAAACGCTCTTATTAGGGTTTCTCAATGATTTTTAGTGTATTACGACGGTTAAACACTTTTTAATGGTTTTTTATATTTTCCAGCGTTTTAAGACCATTTAACGCTCTTATAAGGTTTTTCTGGTATTGTCACTATTTTACGACGATTTAACGCTCTAATAAGGTTTTTCTGGTATTTTCACTGTTTTACGACGATTTGACGCTCTTTTAAGGTTTTTCTGGTATTTTCACTGTTTTACGAGGATTTAAGAAATTTTAAGGATTTTTCAATGATTTTTAGTGTAATACGACGATTAAACCCTTTTTAATGGTTTTTCTATATTTTCCAGCGTTTTAAGACGATTAAACGCTCTTTTAAGGATTTTCTGGTATTTTCACATTTTTAAGACGATTTAACGCTCTTATAAGGTTTTTCTGGTCCATTCACCGTTTTACGACAATTTAACGCTCTTATGAGGTTTTTCTGATATTTTCACTGTTTTACGAGGATTTAAGAAATTTTAAGGATTTTTCAATGATTTTTAGTGTAATACGACGATTAAACCCTTTTTAATGGTTTTTCTATATTTTCCAGCGTTTTAAGACGATTTAACGCTCTTTTAAGGATTTTCTGGTATTTTCAAATTTTTAAGACGATTTAACGCTCTTATAAGGTTTTTCTGGTCCATTCACCGTTTTACGACAATTCAACGCTCTTATGAGGTTTTTCTGATATTTTCACTGTTTTACGACGATTTGACAAATTTTAAGGGTTTTTCAATGATTTTTAGTGTAATTCGACGATTTAACACATTTTAATGGTTTTTCTATATTTTCCAGCGTTTTAAGACGATTTACCGCTTTTATAAGGTTTTTCTGGTATTTTCACTGTTTTACGACGATTTAACGCTCTTATAAGGTTTTTCTGGTATTTTCACTGTTTTACGACGATTTAACGCTCTTGTCAGGTTTATCTGGTATTTTCACCGTTTTACGACGATTTGACAAATTTTAAGGGTTTTTAAATGATTTTTAGTGTAATTCGACGATATAACACTTTTTAATGGTTTTTCTATATTTTCCAGCGTTTTAAGACGATTTAACGCTCTTATAAGGTTTTTCTGGTATTTTCACGGTTTTACGACGATTTAACGCTCTTATCAGGGTTTTTCAATGATTTTTAGTGTAATTCGACGATTTAACACTTTTTAATGGTTTTTCTATATTTTCCAGCGTTTTAAGACGATTTAACGCTCCTATAAGGTTTTTCTGGTATTTTCACAGTTTTACGACGATTTAACGCTCTTATAAGGTTTTTCTGGTATATTCACTGTTTTACGACGATTTAACGCTCTTGTAAGGTTTTTCTGGTATTTTCACTGATTTACGACGATTTAACGCTCTTATAAAGCTTTTCTGTGATTTTCACTGTTTTACTACGATTTGACAAATTTTAGGGGTTTTCAATGATTTTTAGTGTAATACGACGGTTAAACACTTTTTAATGGTTTTTCTATATTTTCCAGCGTTTTAAGACCATTTAACGCTCTCAAAAGGTTTTTCTGGTATTGTCACTATTTTACGACGATTTAACGCTCTTATAAGGGTTTCTCAATGATTTTTAGTGTATTACGACGGTTAAACACTTTTTGATGGTTTTTCTATATTTTCCAGCGTTTTAAGACCATTTAACGCTCTAATAAGGTTTTTCTGGTATTGTCACTATTTTACGACGATTTAACGCTCTTAAAAGGTTTTTCTGGTATTTTTACTGTTTTACGACGATTTAACGCTCTTATAAGGTTTTTCTGGTATTTTCACTGTTTTACGACGATTTAACGCTCTTATAAGGTTTTTCTGGTATTTTCACTGATTTACGACGATTTAACGCTCTTTTAAGGCTTTTCTGTGATTTTCACTGTTTTACTACGATTTGACAAATTTTAGGGGTTTTCAATGATTTTTAGTGTAATACGACGATTAAACACTTTTTAATGGTTTTTCTATATTTTCCAGCGTTTTAAGATGATTTACCGCTTTTATAAGGTTTTTCTGGTATTTTCACTGTTTTACGACGATTTAACGCTCTTATAAGGTTTTTCTGGTATTTTCACTGTTTTACTACGATTTGACAAATTTTAGGGGTTTTCAATGATTTTTAGTGTAATACGACGATTAAACACTTTTTAATGGTTTTTCTGTATTTTCCAACGTTTTAAGACCATTTAACGCTCTTATAAGGTTTTTCTGGTATTTTCACGGTTTTACGACGATTAAACGCTCTTATAAGGGTTTTTCAATGATTTTTAGTGTAATTCGACGATATAACACTTTTTAATGGTTGTTCTATATTTTCCAGCGTTTTACGACGATTTAACGCTCTTGTCAGGTTTATCTGGTATTTTCATTGTTTTACGACGATTCGCTCTTATAAGGTTTTTCTGATATTTTCACTGTTTTACGACGATTTGGCAAATTTTAAGGGTTTTTCAATGATTTTTAGTGTAATTCGACGATTTAACACTTTTTAATGGTTTTTCTATATTTTCCAGCGTTTTAAGATGATTTACCGCTTTTATAAGGTTTTTCTGGTATTTTCACTGTTTTACGACGATTTAACGCTCTTATAAGATTTTTCTGGTATTTTCACTGTTTAACTACGATTTGACAAATTTTAGGGGTTTTCAATGATTTTTAGTGTAATACGACGATTAAACACTTTTTAATGGTTTTTCTGTATTTTCCAGCGTTTTAAGACCATTTGACGCCCTTATAAGGTTTTTCTGGTATTTTCACTGCTTTACGACGATTTAACGCTCTTATAAGGTTTTTCTGGTATTTTCACTGCTTTACGACGATTTAACGCTCTTATAAGGTTTTTCTGGTATTTTCACGGTTTTACGACGATTTAACGCTCTAATAAGGGTTTTTCAATGATTTTTAGTTTAATACGACGATTAAACACTTTTTAATGGTTTTTCTATATTTTCCAGCGTTTTTAGACCATTTAACGCTCTTATAAGGTTTTTCTGGTATTGTCACTGCTTAACGACGATTTAACGCTCTTTTAAGGTTTTTCTGGTATTTTCACTGTTTTACGACGATAAAACGCTCTTATTAGGGTTTCTCAATGATTTTTAGTGTATTACGACGGTTAAACACTTTTAAATGGTTTTTTATATTTTCCAGCGTTTTAAGACCATTTAACGCTCTTATAAGGTTTTTCTGGTATTGTCACTATTTTACGACGATTTAACGCTCTAATAAGGTTTTTCTGGTATTTTCACTGTTTTACGACGATTTGACGCTCTTTTAAGGTTTTTCTGGTATTTTCACTGTTTTACGAGGATTTAAGAAATTTTAAGGATTTTTCAATGATTTTTAGTGTAATACGACGATTGAACCCTTTTTAATGGTTTTTCTATATTTTCCAGCGTTTTAAGACGATTAAACGCTCTTTTAAGGATTTTCTGGTATTTTCACATTTTTAAGACGATTTAACGCTCTTATAAGGTTTTTCTGGTCCATTCACCGTTTAAAGACAATTTAACGCTCTTATGAGGTTTTTCTGATATTTTCACTGTTTTACGACGATTTGACAAATTTTAAGTGTTTTTCAATGATTTTTAGTGTAATTCGACGATTTAACACTTTTTAATGGTTTTTCTATATTTTCCAGCGTTTTAAGACGATTTACCGCTTTTATGAGGTTTTTCTGGTATTTTCACTGTTTTACGACGATTTAACGCTCTTATAAGGTTTTTCTGGTATTTTCACTGTTTTACGACGATTTAACGCTCTTGTCAGGTTTATCTGGTATTTTCACTGTTTTACGACGATTTGACAAATTTTAAGGGTTTTTCAATGATTTTTAGTGTAATTCGACGATATAACACTTTTTAATGGTTTTTCTATATTTTCCAGCGTTTTAAGACAATTTAACGCTCTTATAAGGTTTTTCTGGTATTTTCACGGTTTTACGACGATTTAACGCTCTTATAAGGGTTTTTCAATGATTTTTAGTGAAATTCGACGATATAACACTTTTTAATGGTTTTTCTATATTTTCCAGCGTTTTAAGACGATCTAACGCTCTTATAAGGTTTTTCTGGTATTGTCACTATTTTACGACGATTTAACGCTCTTATAAGGTTTTTCTGGTATTTTCACTGTTTTACGACGATTTAACGCTCTTATAAGGTTTTTCTGGTATTTTCACTGATTTACGACGATTTAACGCTCTTATAAGGCTTTTCTGTGATTTTCACTGTTTTACTACGATTTGACAAATTTTAGGGGTTTTCAATGATTTTTAGTGTAATACGACGATTAAACACTTTTTAATGGTTTTTCTATATTTTCCAGCGTTTTAAGACGATTTACCGCTTTTATGAGGTTTTTCTGGTATTTTCACTGTTTTACGACGATTTAACGCTCTTATAAGGTTTTTCTGGTATTTTCACGGTTTTACGACGATTAAACGCTCTTATAAGGGTTTTTCAATGATTTTTAGTGTAATTCGACTATATAACACTTTTTAATGGTTGTTCTATATTTTTCAGCTTTTTAAGACGATTTAACGCTCTAATAAGGTTTTTCTGGTATTTTCACTGTTTTACGACGATAAAACGCTCTTATTAGGGTTTCTCAATGATTTTTAGTGTATTACGTCGGTTAAACACTTTTTAATGGTTTTTTATATTTTCCAGCGTTTTAAGACCATTTAACGCTCTTATAAGGTTTTTCTGGTATTGTCACTATTTTACGACGATTTAACGCTCTAATAAGGTTTTTCTGGTATTTTCACTGTTTTACGACGATTTGACGCTCTTATAAGGTTTTTCTGGTATTTTCACTGTTTTACGAGGATTTAAGAAATTTTAAGGATTTTTCAATGATTTTTAGTGTAATACGACGATTAAACCCTTTTTAATGGTTTTTCTATATTTTCCAGCGTTTTAAGACGATTTAACGCTCTTTTAAGGATTTTCTGGTATTTTCACATTTTTAAGACGATTAAACGCTCTTATAAGGTTTTTCTGGTCCATTCACCGTTTTACGACAATTTAACGCTCTTATGAGGTTTTTCTGATATTTTCACTGTTTTACGACGATTTGACAAATTTTAAGTGTTTTTCAATGATTTTTAGTGTAATTCGACGATTTAACACATTTTAATGGTTTTTCTATATTTTCCAGCGTTTTAAGACGATTTACCGCTTTTATAAGGTTTTTCTGGTATTTTCACTGTTTTACGACGATTTTACGCTCTTATAAGGTTTTTCTGGTATTTTCACTGTTTTACGACGATTTAACGCTCTTGTCAGGTTTATCTGGTATTTTCACTGTTTTACGACGATTTGACAAATTTTAAGGGTTTTTCAATGATTTTTAGTGTGATTCGACGATATAACACTTTTTAATGGTTTTTCTATATTTTCCAGCGTTTTAAGACGATTTAACGCTCTTATAAGTTTTTTCTGGTATTTTCACGGTTTTACGACGATTTAACGCTCTTATAAGGGTTTTTCAATGATTTTTAGTGTTATTCGACGATATAACACTTTTTAATGGTTTTTCTATATTTTCCAGCGTTTTAAGACGATTTAACGCTCTTATAAGGTTTTTTCTTATATTTTCACTGTTTTACGACGATTTAACGCTCTTATAAGGTTTTTCTGGTATATTCACTGTTTTACGACGATTTAACGCTCTTGTAAGGTTTATCTGGTATTTTCACTGTTTTACGACGATTTGACAAATTAAAAGGGTTTCTCAATGATTTTAAGTGTAATTCGACGGTTAAACACTTTTTAATGGTTTTTCTATATTTTCCAGCGTTTTAAGACCATTTAACGCTCTCATAAGGTTTTTCTGGTATTGTCACTATTTTACGACGATTTAACGCTCTTATAAGGGTTTCTCAATGATTTTTAGTGTAATACGACGGTTAAACCCTTTTTAATGGTTTTTCTATATTTTCCAGCGTTTTAAGACGATTTAACGCTCTTTTAAGGATTTTCTGGTATTTTCACATTTTTAAGACGATTTAACGCTCTTATAAGGTTTTTCTGGTCCATTCACCGTTTTACGACAATTTAACGCTCTTATGAGGTTTTTCTGAAATTTTCACTGTTTTACGACGATTTGACAAATTTTAAGGGTTTTTCAATGATTTTTAGTGTAATTCGACGATTTAACACTTTTTAATGGTTTATCTATATTTTCCAGCGTTTTAAGACGATTTACCTCTTTTATAAGGTTTTTCTGGTATTTTCACTGTTTTACGACGATTTAACGCTCTTATAAGGTTTTTCTGGTATTTTCACTGTGTTACGACGATTTAACGCTCTTGTCAGGTTTATCTGGTATTTTCACTGTTTTACGACGATTTGACAAATTTTAAGGGTTTTTCAATGATTTTTAGTGTAATTCGACGATATAACACTTTTTAATGGTTTTTCTATATTTTCCAGCGTTTTAAGACGATTTAACGCTCTTTTAAGGTTTTTCTGGTATTTTCACTGTTTTACGACGATTTAACGCTCTTATGAGGTTTTTCTGATATTTTCACTTTTTTACGACGATTTGAGAAATTTTAAGGATTTTTCAATGATTTTTAGTGTAATACGACGATTAAACCCTTTATAATGGTTTTTATATATTTTCCAGCGTTTTAAGACGATTTAACGCTCTTTTAAGGATTTTCTGGTATTTTCACATTTTTAAGACGATTTAACGCTGTTATAAGGTTTTTCTGGTATTATCACTATTTAACGACGATTTAACGCTCTAATAAGGTTTTTCTGGTATTTTCACTGTTTTACGACGATTTGACGCTCTTATAAGGTTTTTCTGGTATTTTCACTGTTTTACGAGGATTTAAGAAATTTTAAGGATTTTTCAATGATTTTTAGTGTAATACGACGATTAAACCCTTTTTAATGGTTTTTCTATATTTTCCAGCGTTTTAAGACGATTTAACGCTCTTTTAAGGATTTTCTGGTATTTTCAAATTTTTAAGACGATTTAACGCTCTTATAAGGTTTTTCTGGTCCATTCACCGTTTTACGACAATTCAACGCTCTTATGAGGTTTTTCTGATATTTTCACTGTTTTACGACGATTTGACAAATTTTAAGGGTTTTTCAATGATTTTTAGTGTAATTCGACGATTTAACACTTTTTAATGGTTTTTCTATATTTTCCAGCGTTTTAAGACGATTTACCGCTTTTATAAGGTTTTTCTGGTATTTTCACTGTTTTACGACGATTTAACGCTCTTATAAGGTTTTTCTGGTATTTTCACTGTTTTACGACGATTTAACGCTCTTGTCAGGTTTATCTGGTATTTTCACCGTTTTACGACGATTTGACAAATTTTAAGGGTTTTTAAATGATTTTTAGTGTAATTCGACGATATAACACTTTTTAATGGTTTTTCTATATTTTCCAGCGTTTTAAGACGATTTAACGCTCTTATAAGGTTTTTCTGGTATTTTCACGGTTTAACGACGATTTAACGCTCTTATCAGGGTTTTTCAATGATTTTTAGTGTAATTCGACGATTTAACACTTTTTAATGGTTTTTCTATATTTTCCAGCGTTTTAAGACGATTTAACGCTCTTATAAGGTTTTTCTGGTATTTTCACTGTTTTACGACGATTTAACGCTCTTATAAGGTTTTTCTGGTATATTCACTGTTTTACGACGATTTAACGCTCTTGTAAGGTTTATCTGGTATTTTCACTGTTTTACGACGATTTGACAAATTTAAAGGGTTTCTCAATGATTTTAAGTGTAATACGACGGTTAAACACTTTTTAATGGTTTTTCTATATTTTCCAGCGTTTTAAGACCATTTAACGCTCTAATAAGGTTTTTCTGGTATTGTCACTATTTTACGACGATTTAACGCTCTAATAAGGGTTTCTCAATGATTTTTAGTGTATTACGACGGTTAAACACTTTTTAATGGTTTTTCTATATTTTCCAGCGTTTTAAGACCATTTAACGCTCTAATAAGGTTTTTCTGGTATTGTCACTATTTTACGACGATTTAACGCTCTTATAAGGTTTTTCTGGTATTTTTACTGTTTTACGACGATTTAACGCTCTTATAAGGTTTTTCTGGTATTTTCACTGTTTTACGACGATTTAACGCTCTTATAAGGTTTTTCTGGTATTTTCACTGATTTACGACGATTTAACGCTCTTATAAGGCTTTTCTGTGATTTTCACTGTTTTACTACGATTTGACAAATTTTAGGGGTTTTCAATGATTTTTAGTGTAATTTGACGGTTAAACACTTTTTAATGGTTTTTCTATATTTTCCAGCGTTTTAAGACCATTTAACGCTCTAATAAGGTTTTTCTGGTATTGTCACTATTTTACGACGATTTAACGCTCTTATAAGGGTTTCTCAATGATTTTTAGTGTATTACGACGGTTAAACACTTTTTGATGGTTTTTCTATATTTTCCAGCGTTTTAAGACCATTTTACGCTCTAATAAGGTTTTTCTGGTATTGTCACTATTTTACGACGATTTAACGCTCTTATAAGGTTTTTCTGGTATTTTCACTGTTTTACGACGATTTAACGCTCTTATAAGGTTTTTCTGGTATTTTCACTGATTTACGACGATTTAACGCTCTTTTAAGGCTTTTCTGTGATTTTCACTGTTTTACTACGATTTGACAAATTTTAGGGGTTTTCAATGATTTTTAGTGTATTACGACGTTTAAACACTTTTTAATGGTTTTTCTATATTTTCCAGCGTTTTAAGATGATTTACCGCTTTTATAAGGTTTTTCTGGTATTTTCACTGTTTTACGACGATTTAACGCTCTTATAAGGTTTTTCTGGTATTTTCACTGTTTTACTACGATTTGACAAATTTTAGGGGTTTTCAATGATTTTTAGTGTAATACGACGATTAAACACTTTTTAATGGTTTTTCTGTATTTTCCAACGTTTTAAGACCATTTAACGCTCTTATAAGGTTTTTCTGGTATTTTCACGGTTTTACGACGATTAAACGCTCTTATAAGGGTTTTTCAATGATTTTTAGTGTAATTCGACGATATAACACTTTTTAATGGTTGTTCTATATTTTCCAGCGTTTTAAGACGATTTAACGCTCTTATAAGGTTTTTCTGGTATTTTTATTGTTTTACGACGATTCGCTCTTATAAGGTTTTTCTGATATTTTCACTGTTTTACGACGATTTTGCAAATTTTAAGGGTTTTTCAATGATTTTTAGTGTAATTCGACGATTTAACACTTTTTAATGGTTTTTCTATATTTTCCAGCGTTTTAAGATGATTTACCGCTTTTATAAGGTTTTTCTGGTATTTTCACTGTTTTACGACGATTTAACGCTCTTATAAGGTTTTTCTGGTATTTTCACTGTTTAACTACGATTTGACAAATTTTAGGGGTTTTCAATGATTTTTAGTGTAATACGACGAATAAACACTTTTTAATGGTTTTTCTGTATTTTCCAGCGTTTTAAGACCATTTGACGCTCTTATAAGGTTTTTCTGGTATTTTCACTGCTTTACGACGATTTAACGCTCTTATAAGGTTTTTCTGGTATTTTCACTGCTTTACGACGATTTAACGCTCTTATAAGGTTTTTCTGGTATTTTCACGGTTTTACGACGATTAAACGCTCTAATAAGGGTTTTTCAATGATTTTTAGTTTAATACGACGATTAAACACTTTTTAATGGTTTTTCTATATTTTCCAGCGTTTTTAGACCATTTAACGCTCTTATAAGGTTTTTCTGGTATTGTCACTGCTTTACGACGATTTAACGCTCTTTTAAGGTTTTTCTGGTATTTTCACTGTTTTACGACGATAAAACGCTCTTATTAGGGTTTCTCAATGATTTTTAGTGTATTACGACGGTAAAACACTTTTTAATGGTTTTTTATATTTTCCAGCGTTTTAAGACCATTTAACGCTCTTATAAGGTTTTTCTGGTATTGTCACTATTTTACGACGATTAAACGCTCTAATAAGGTTTTTCTGGTATTTTCACTGTTTTACGACGATTTGACGCTCTTTTAAGGTTTTTCTGGTATTTTCACTGTTTTACGAGGATTTAAGAAATTTTAAGGATTTTTCAATGATTTTTAGTGTAATACGACGATTAAACCCTTTTTAATGGTTTTTCTATATTTTCCAGCGTTTTAAGACGATTAAACGCTCTTTTAAGGATTTTCTGGTATTTTCACATTTTTAAGACGATTTAACGCTCTTTTAAGGTTTTTCTGGTCCATTCACCGTTTTACGACAATTTAACGCTCTTATGAGGTTTTTCTGATATTTTCACTGTTTTACGACGATTTGACAAATTTTAAGTGTTTTGCAATGATTTTTAGTGTAATTCGACGATTTAACACTTTTTAATGGTTTTTCTATATTTTCCAGCGTTTTAAGACGATTTACCGCTTTTATGAGGTTTTACTGGTATTTTCACTGTTTTACGACGATTTAACGCTCTTATAAGGTTTTTCTGGTATGTCACATAAATATTTGTGACAAGAGAAGTTCTTGCTTAATTGCTTAATTGGGTTTATTTTGTCTATGGGTATTTTTTCGAACTTTGGCAATATTTTGAAGGAAGGAAGTAGAGTTTTGTTTATGGTCACTTCCTCCCCGGCCAGCCAAGGCTGCTGACCGGTGGAGCCAGTCACTCTCCTTCAAAGGGGCTTCAATCTGAGTTAATCATGTGAATAGGAGTTATTATTTCTTTAAAAAAAGGCGCGGGGTGTTTATCCTTTCACGAATAGTTCGTGTTGATTATTATTTCTAGTGGGGATTATGGAATCCCGCTTTTCATCCAGTGTTGGCCGTTGGTCATATTTGTATACTCGTGTTTCGGAACTGAAACCGTAAATGGATCGGTCCTAGCTATGGCTAGTAGTTGATGGCTGAGTTTTCCCGCGTCGCGAAGGAACGGATTGCTGTTCCCGAAGTCTGTAAGACAAGCCTGGTCGGCTACCACGTGCTGCAGGCCTGATGCCCCTGCAGGCGTCCATTGAGGGAGTTGCTGTCCTCCCGCTGCCACTAAGAAAACGGATTGCTGTCTTGGCTCCGTTGAAGAGTCTGGTCGACTACCACGTGCTGCAGGCCTGATGCCCCTGCAGGCGTCCATTGAAGGAGATGCGTCCTCCTGCTTCCACTAAGAGAAGGATGTCCTGGCCTCCGTCCCGGGTCCGTTCCCCGCTGCCGAGAGCAAGTTTTCGTTCGCCATTCGTTGTCGTTCTTTCGTTTCACGTTAAGTTAGTTTAGTTTAATTCAAGAGTCCATCGGGTATGTGCCTATATTTATTTCTATGATTACATGTTTATCATCTGTACTCCTTTGTAGTTGCTTTTGATGTTTCAATATATTTTCCATTAAGAACTCACTCTTTTATTTATGATCACTTAACTTACTTGACAGGAAATTATTCCCACAATCTTGAGATGAGATCTCAGCTCTGCCGTTTCCTTTTAAACATTGGAATGTACCTACCTAAAATTGCATACGTTACAGGTATTTTCACTGTTTTACGACGATTTAACGCTCTTGTCAGGTTTATCTGGTATTTTCACTGTTTTACGACGATTTGACAAATTTTAAGGGTTTTTCAATGATTTTTAGTGTAATTCGACGATATAACACTTTTTAATGGTTTTTCTATATTTTCCAGCGTTTTAAGACGATTTAACACTCTTATAAGGTTTTTCTGGTATTTTCACGGTTTTACGACGATTAAACGCTCTTATAAGGGTTTTTCAATGATTTTTAGTGAAATTCGACGATATAACACTTTTTAATGGTTTTTCTATATTTTCCAGCGTTTTAAGACGATTTAACGCTCTTATAAGGTTTTTCTGGTATTGTCACTATTTTACGACGATTTAACGCTCTTATAAGGTTTTTCTGGTATTTTTACTGTTTTACGACGATTTAACGCTCTTATAAGGTTTTTCTGGTATTTTCACTGTTTTACGACGATTTAACGCTCTTAGAAGGTTTTTCTGGTATTTTCAGTGATTTACGACGATTTAACGCTCTTATAAGGCTTTTCTGTGATTTTCACTGTTTTACTACGATTTGACAAATTTTAGGGGTTTTCAATGATTTTTAGTGTAATACGACGATTAAACACTTTTTAATGGTTTTTCTATATTTTCCAGCGTTTTAAGACGATTTAACGCTCTTTTAAGGATTTTCTGGTATTTTCAAATTTTTAAGACGATTTAACGCTCTTATAAGGTTTTTCTGGTCCATTCACCGTTTTACGACAATTCAACGCTCTTATGAGGTTTTTCTGATATTTTCACTGTTTTACGACGATTTGACAAATTTTAAGGGTTTTTCAATGATTTTTAGTGTAATTCGACGATTTAACACTTTTTAATGGTTTTTCTATATTTTCCAGCGTTTTAAGACGATTTACCGCTTTTATGAGGTTTTTCTGGTATTTTCACTGTTTTACGACGATTTAACGCTCTTATAAGGTTTTTCTGGTATTTTCACGGTTTTACGACGATTAAACGCTCTTATAAGGGTTTTTCAATGATTTTTAGTGTAATTCGACGATATAACACTTTTTAATGGTTGTTCTATATTTTCCAGCTTTTTAAGACGATTTAACGCTCTAATAAGGTTTTTCTGGTATTTTCACTGTTTTACGACGATAAAACGCTCTTATTAGGGTTTCTCAATGATTTTTAGTGTATTACGTCGGTTAAACACTTTTTAATGGTTTTTTATATTTTCCAGCGTTTTAAGACCATTTAACGCTCTTATAAGGTTTTTCTGGTATTGTCACTATTTTACGACGATTTAACGCTCTAATAAGGTTTTTCTGGTATTTTCACTGTTTTACGACGATTTGACGCTCTTATAAGGTTTTTCTGGTATTTTCACTGTTTTACGAGGATTTAAGAAATTTTAAGGATTTTTCAATGATTTTTAGTGTAATACGACGATTAAACCCTTTTTAATGGTTTTTCTATATTTTCCAGCGTTTTAAGACGATTTAACGCTCTTTTAAGGATTTTCTGGTATTTTCACATTTTTAAGACGATTAAACGCTCTTATAAGGTTTTTCTGGTCCATTCACCGTTTTACGACAATTTAACGCTCTTATGAGGTTTTTCTGATATTTTCACTGTTTTACGACGATTCGACAAATTTTAAGTGTTTTTCGATGATTTTTAGTGTAATTCGACGATTTAACACATTTTAATGGTTTTTCTATATTTTCCAGCGTTTTAAGACGATTTACCGCTTTTATAAGGTTTTTCTGGTATTTTCACTGTTTTACGACGATTTTACGCTCTTATAAGGTTTTTCTGGTATTTTCACTGTTTTACGACGATTTAACGCTCTTGTCAGGTTTATCTGGTATTTTCACTGTTTTACGACGATATGACAAATTTTAAGGGTTTTTCAATGATTTTTAGTGTAATTCGACGATATAACACTTTTTAATGGTTTTTCTATATTTTCCAGCGTTTTAAGACGATTTAACGCTCTTATAAGTTTTTTCTGGTATTTTCACGGTTTTACGACGATTTGACAAATTTAAAGGGTTTCTCAATGATTTTAAGTGTAATACGACGGTTAAACACTTTTTAATGGTTTTTCTATATTTTCCAGCGTTTTAAGACCATTTAACGCTCTAATAAGGTTTTTCTGGTATTGTCACTATTTTACGACGATTAAACGCTCTTATAAGGGTTTCTCAATGATTTTTAGTGTATTACGACGGTTAAACACTTTTTAATGGTTTTTCTATATTTTCCAGCGTTTTAAGACCATTTAACGCTCTAATAAGGTTTTTCTGGTATTGTCACTATTTTACGACGATTTAACGCTCTTATAAGGTTTTTCTGGTATTTTTACTGTTTTACGACGATTTAACGCTCTTATAAGGTTTTTCTGGTATTTTCACTGTTTTACGACGATTTAACGCTCTTATAAGGTTTTTCTGGTATTTTCACTGATTTACGACGATTTAACGCTCTTATAAGGCTTTTCTGTGATTTTCACTGTTTTACTACGATTTGACAAATTTTAGGGGTTTTCAATGATTTTTAGTGTAATTTGACGGTTAAACACTTTTTAATGGTTTTTCTATATTTTCCAGCGTTTTAAGACCATTTAACGCTCTAATAAGGTTTTTCTGGTATTGTCACTATTTTACGACGATTTAACGCTCTTATTAGGGTTTCTCAATGATTTTTAGTGTATTACGACGGTTAAACACTTTTTAATGGTTTTTTATATTTTCCAGCGTTTTAAGACCATTTAACGCTCTTATAAGGTTTTTCTGGTATTGTCACTATTTTACGACGATTTAACGCTCTAATAAGGTTTTTCTGGTATTTTCACTGTTTTACGACGATTTGACGCTCTTTTAAGGTTTTTCTGGTATTTTCACTGTTTTACGAGGATTTAAGAAATTTTAAGGATTTTTCAATGATTTTTAGTGTAATTCGACGATTAAACACTTTTTAATGGTTTTTCTATATTTTCCAGCGTTTTAAGATGATTTACCGCTTTTATAAGGTTCTTCTGGTATTTTCACTGTTTTACGACGATTTAACGCTCTTATAAGGTTTTTCTGGTATTTTCACTGTTTAACTACGATTGGACAAATTTTAGGGGTTTTCAATGATTTTTAGTGTAATACGACGATTAAACACTTTTTAATGGTTTTTCTGTATTTTCCAGCGATTTAAGACCATTTGACGCTCTTATAAGGTTTTTCTGGTATTTTCACTGCTTTACGACGATTTAACGCTCTTATAAGGTTTTTCTGGTATTTTCACTGCTTTACGACGATTTAACGCTCTTATAAGGTTTTTCTGGTATTTTCACGGTTTTACGACGATTTAACGCTCTTATAAGGGTTTTTCAATGATTTTTAGTTTAATACGACGATAAAACACTTTTTAATGGTTTTTCTATATTTTCCAGCGTTTGAAGACGATTTACCGCTTTTATGAGGTTTTTCTGGTATTTTCACTGTTTTACGACGATTTAACGCTCTTATAAGGTTTTTCTGGTCCATTCACCGTTTTACGACAATTTAACGCTCTTATGAGGTTTTTCTGATATTTTCACTGTTTTACGACGATTTGACAAATTTTAAGTGTTTTTCAATGATTTTTAGTGTAATTCGACGATTTAACACTTTTTAATGGTTTTTCTATATTTTCCAGCGTTTTAAGACGATTTACCGCTTTTATGAGGTTTTTCTGGTATTTTCACTGTTTTACGACCATTTAACGCTCTTATAAGGTTTTTCTGGTATTTTCACTGTTTTACGACGATTTAACGCTCTTGTCAGGTTTATCTGGTATTTTCACTGTTTTACGACGATTTGACAAATTTGCAGGGGTTTTCAATGATTTTTAGTGTTATTCGACGATATTACACTTTTTAATGGTTTTTCTATATTTTCCAGCGTTTTAAGACGATTTAACGCTCTTATAAGGTTTTTCTGGTATTTTCACGGTTTTACGACGATTTAACGCTCTTATAAGGGTTTTCTGGTATTTTTACTGTTTTACGACGATTTAACGCTCTTATAAGGTTTTTCTGGTATTTTCACTGTTTTACGACGATTTAATGCTCTTAAAAGGTTTTTCTGGTATTTTCACTGATTTACGACGATTTAACGCTCTTATAAGGCTTTTCTGTGATTTTCACTGTTTACTACGATTTGACAAATTTTAGGGGTTTTCAATGATTTTTAGTGTAATACGACGATTAAACACTTTTTAATGGTTTTTCTATATTTTCCAGCGTTTTAAGATGATTTACCGCTTTTATAAGGTTCTTCTGGTATTTTCACTGTTTTACGACGATTTAACGCTCTTATAAGGTTTTTCTGGTATTTTCACTGTTTAACTACGATTTGACAAATTTTAGGGGTTTTCAATGATTTTTAGTGTAATACGACGATTAAACACTTTTTAATGGTTTTTCTGTATTTTCCAGCGATTTAAGACCATTTGACGCTCTTATAAGGTTTTTCTGGTATTTTCACTGCTTTACGACGATTTAACGCTCTTATAAGGTTTTTCTGGTATTTTCACTGATTTACGACGATTTAACGCTCTTATAAGGCTTTTCTGTGATTTTCACTGTTTTACTACGATTTGACAAATTTTAGGGGTTTTCAATGATTTTTAGTGTAATACGACGATTAAACACTTTTTAATGGTTTTTCTATATTTTCCAGCGTTTTAAGACGATTTAACGCTCTTTTAAGGATTTTCTGGTATTTTCAAATTTTTAAGACGATTTAACGCTCTTATAAGGTTTTTCTGGTCCATTCACCGTTTTACGACAATTCAACGCTCTTATGAGGTTTTTCTGATATTTTCACTGTTTTACGACGATTTGACAAATTTTAAGGGTTTTTCAATGATTTTTAGTGTAATTCGACGATTTAACACTTTTTAATGGTTTTTCTATATTTTCCAGCGTTTTAAGACGATTTACCGCTTTTATGAGGTTTTTCTGGTATTTTCACTGTTTTACGACGATTTAACGCTCTTATAAGGTTTTTCTGGTATTTTCACGGTTTTACGACGATTAAACGCTCTTATAAGGGTTTTTCAATGATTTTTAGTGTAATTCGACGATATAACACTTTTTAATGGTTGTTCTATATTTTCCAGCGTTTTAAGACGATTTAACGCTCTTATAAGGTTTTTCTGGTATTGTCACTATTTTACGACGATTAAACGCTCTAATAAGGTTTTTCTGGTATTTTCACTGTTTTACGACGATTTGACGCTCTTTTAAGGTTTTTCTGGTATTTTCACTGTTTTACGAGGATTTAAGAAATTTTAAGGATTTTTCAATGATTTTTAGTGTAATACGACGATTAAACCCTTTTTAATGGTTTTTCTATATTTTCCAGCGTTTGAAGACGATTTACCGCTTTTATGAGGTTTTTCTGGTATTTTCACTGTTTTACGACGATTTAACGCTCTTATAAGGTTTTTCTGGTCCATTCACCGTTTTACGACAATTTAACGCTCTTATGAGGTTTTTCTGATATTTTCACTGTTTTACGACGATTTGACAAATTTTAAGTGTTTTTCAATGATTTTTAGTGTAATTCGACGATTTAACACTTTTTAATGGTTTTTCTATATTTTCCAGCGTTTTAAGACGATTTACCGCTTTTATGAGGTTTTTCTGGTATTTTCACTGTTTTACGACCATTTAACGCTCTTATAAGGTTTTTCTGGTATTTTCACTGTTTTACGACGATTTAACGCTCTTGTCAGGTTTATCTGGTATTTTCACTGTTTTACGACGATTTGACAAATTTGCAGGGGTTTTCAATGATTTTTAGTGTTATTCGACGATATTACACTTTTTAATGGTTTTTCTATATTTTCCAGCGTTTTAAGACGATTTAACGCTCTTATAAGGTTTTTCTGGTATTTTCACGGTTTTACGACGATTTAACGCTCTTATAAGGGTTTTCTGGTATTTTTACTGTTTTACGACGATTTAACGCTCTTATAAGGTTTTTCTGGTATTTTCACTGTTTTACGACGATTTAATGCTCTTAAAAGGTTTTTCTGGTATTTTCACTGATTTACGACGATTTAACGCTCTTATAAGGCTTTTCTGTGATTTTCACTGTTTACTACGATTTGACAAATTTTAGGGGTTTTCAATGATTTTTAGTGTAATACGACGATTAAACACTTTTTAATGGTTTTTCTATATTTTCCAGCGTTTTAAGATGATTTACCGCTCTTATAAGGTTTTTCTGGTATTTTCACGGTTTTACGACGATTTAACGCTCTTATAAGGGTTTTTCAATGATTTTTAGTGAAATTCGACGACATAACACTTTTTAATGGTTTTTCTATATTTTCCAGCGTTTTAAGACGATTTATCGCTCTTATAAGGTTTTTCTGGTATTTTCACTGTTTTACGACGATTTAACGCTCTTATAAGGTTTTTCTGGTATATTCACTGTTTTACGACGATTTTACGCTCTTGTAAGGTTTATCTGGTATTTTCACTGTTTTACGACGATTTGACAAATTTAAAGGGTTTCTCAATGATTTTAAGTGTAATACGACGGTTAAACACTTTTTAATGGTTTTTCTATATTTTCCAGCGTTTAAAGTCCATTTAACGCTCTTATAAGGTTTTTCTGGTATTGTCACTATTTTACGACGATATAACGCTCTTATAAGGGTTTCTCAATGATTTTTAGTGTATTACGACGGTTAAACACTTTTTAATGGTTTTTCTATATTTTCCAGCGTTTTAAGACCATTTAACGCTCTCATAAGGTTTTTCTGGTATTGTCACTATTTTACGACGATTTAACGCTCTTATAAGGTTTTTCTGGTATTTTTACTGTTTTACGACGATTTAACGCTCTTATAAGGTTTTTCTGGTATTTTCACTGTTTTACGACGATTTAATGCTCTTAAAAGGTTTTTCTGGTATTTTCACTGATTTACGACGATTTAACGCTCTTATAAGGCTTTTCTGTGATTTTCACTGTTTACTACGATTTGACAAATTTTAGGGGTTTTCAATGATTTTTAGTGTAATACGACGATTAAACACTTTTTAATGGTTTTTTTTATATTTTCCAGCGTTTTAAGACCATTTAACGCTCTTATAAGGTTTTTCTGGTATTGTCACTATTTTAAGACGATTTAACGCTCTTATAAGGGTTTCTCAATGATTTTTAGTGTATTACGACGGTTAAACACTTTTTAATGGTTTTTCTATATTTTCCAGCGTTTTAAGACCATTTAACGCTCTAATAAGGTTTTTCTGGTATTGTCACTATTTTACGACGATTTAACGCTCTTAAAAGGTTTTTCTGGTATTTTTACTGTTTTACGACGATTTAACGCTCTTATAAGGTTTTTCTGGTATTGTCACTATTTTACGACGATTTAACGCTCTTAAAAGGTTTTTCTGGTATTTTGACTGTTTTACGACGATTTAACGCTCTTATAAGGTTTTTCTGGTATTGTCACTATTTTACGACGATTTAACGCTCTTAAAAGGTTTTTCTGGTATTTTTACTGTTTTACGACGATTTAACGCTCTTATAAGGTTTTTCTGGTATTTTCACTGTTTTACGACGATTTAACGCTCTTATAAGGTTTTTCTGGTATTTTCACGGTTTTACGACGATTAAACGCTCTTATAAGGGTTTTTCAATGATTTTTAGTGTAATTCGACGATATAACACTTTTTAATGGTTGTTCTATATTTTCCAGCGTTTTAAGACGATTTAACGCTCTTATAAGGTTTTTCTGGTATTTTCATTGTTTTACGACGATTCGCTCTTATAAGGTTTTTCTGATATTTTCACTGTTTTACGACGATTTGGCAAATTTTAAGGGTTTTTCAATGATTTTTAGTGTAATTCGACGATTAAACACTTTTTAATGGTTTTTCTATATTTTCCAGCGTTTTAAGATGATTTACCGCTTTCATAAGGTTTTTCTGGTATTTTCACTGTTTTACGACGATTTAACGCTCTTATAAGGTTTTTCTGGTATTTTCACTGTTTAACTACGATTTGACAAATTTTAGGGGTTTTCAATGATTTTTAGTGTAATACGACGATTAAACACTTTTTAATGGTTTTTCTGTATTTTCCAGCGTTTTAAGACCATTTGACGCTCTTATAAGGTTTTTCTGGTATTTTCACTGCTTTACGACGATTTAACGCTCTTATAAGGTTTTTATGGTATTTTCACTGCTTTACGACGATTTAACGCTCTTATAAGGTTTTTCTGGTATTTTCACGGTTTTACGACGATTTAACGCTCTAATAAGGGTTTTTCAATGATTTTTAGTTGAATACGACGATAAAACACTTTTTAATGGTTTTTCTATATTTTCCAGCGTTTTTAGACCATTTAACGATCTTATAAGGTTTTTCTGGTATTGTCACTGCTTTACGACGATTTAACGCTCTTTTAAGGTTTTTCTGGTATTTTCACTGTTTTACGACGATAAAACGCTCTTATTAGGGTTTCTCAATGATTTTTAGTGTATTACGACGGTTAAACACTTTTTAATGGTTTTTTATATTTTCCAGCGTTTTAAGACCATTTTACGCTCTTATAAGGTTTTTCTGGTATTGTCACTATTTTACGACGATTTAACGCTCTACTAAGGTTTTTCTGGTATTTTCACTGTTTTACGACGATTTGACGCTCTTTTAAGGTTTTTCTGGTATTTTCACTGTTTTACGAGGATTTAAGAAATTTTTAGGATTTTTCAATGATTTTGAGTGTAATACGACGATTAAACCCTTTTTAATGGTTTTTCTATATTTTCCAGCGTTTTAAGACGATTTAACGCTCTTATAAGGTTTTTCTGGTATTTTCACTGTTTTACGACGATTTAACGCTCTTATAAGGTTTTTCTGGTATAATCACTGTTTTACGACGATTTAACGCTCTTAAAAGGTTTTTCTGGTATTTTCACTGATTTACGACGATTTAACGCTCTTATAAGGCTTTTCTGTGATTTTCACTGTTTACTACGATTTGACAAATTTTAGGGGTTTTCAATGATTTTTAGTGTAATACGACGATTAAACACTTTTTAATGGTTTTTCTGTATTTTCCAGCGTTTTTAGACCATTTAACGCTCTTATAAGGTTTTTCTGGTATTTTCACGGTTTTACGACGATTTAACGCCTTTATAAGGTTTTTCTGGTATTTTCACTGATTTACGACAATTTTACGCTCTTATAAGGCTTTTCTGTTATTTTCACTGTTTTACGACGATTTGACAAATTTTAAGGGGTTTTCAATGATTTTTAGTTTAATACGACGATTCAACACTTTTTAATGGTTTATCTATATTTTCCAGCGTTTTTAGACCATTTAACGCTCTTATAAGGTTTTTCTGGTATTGTCAGTGCTTTACGACGATTTAACGCTCTTTTAAGGTTTTTCTGGTATTTTCACTGTTTTACGACGATAATACGCTCTTATTAGGGTTTCTTAATGATTTTTAGTGTATTACGACGGTTAAACACTTTTTAATGGTTTTTTATATTTTCCAGCGTTTTAAGACCATTAAACGCTCTAATAAGGTTTTTCTGGTATTATCACTATTTTACGACGATTTAACGCTCTTATAAGGGTTTCTCAATGATTTTTAGTGTTATACGACGGTTTAACACTTTTTAATGGTTTTTCTATGTTTTCCAGCGTTTCAAGACCATTTAACGCTCTAATAAGGTTTTTCTGGTATTGTCACTATTTTACGACGATTTAACGCTCTTATAAGGGTTTCTCAATGATTTTTAGTGTATTACGACGGTTAAACACTTTTTAATGGTTTTTTTATATTTTCCAGCGTTTTAAGACCATTTAACGCTCTTATAAGGTTTTTCTGGTATTGTCACTATTTTACGACGATTTAACGCTCTAATAAGGTTTTTCTTGTATTTTCACTGTTTTTACGACGATTTGACGCTCTTATAAGGTTTTTCTGGTATTTTCACTGTTTTACGAGGATTTAAGAAATTTTAAGGATTTTTCAATGATTTTTAGTGTAATACGACGATTAAACCCTTTTTAATGGTTTTTCTATATTTTCCAGCGTTTTAAGACGATTTAACGCTCTTTTAAGGATTTTCTGGTATTTTCACATTTTTAAGACGATTTAACGCTCTTATAAGGTTTTTCTGGTCCATTCACCGTTTTACGACAATTTAACGTTCTTATGAGGTTTTTCTGATATTTTAACTGTTTTACGACGATTTGACAAATTTTAAGTGTTTTTCAATGATTTTTAGTGTAATTCGACGATTTAACACTTTTTAATGGTTTTTCTATATTTTTTAGCGTTTTAAGACGATTTACCGCTTTTATAAGGTTTTTCTGGTATTTTCACTGTTTTACGACGATTTAACGCTCTTATAAGGTTTTTCTGGTATTTTCACTGTTTTACGACGATTTAACGCTCTTGTCAGGTTTATCTGGTATTTTCACTGTTTTACGACGATTTGACAAATTTTAAGGGTTTTTCAATGATTTTTAGTGTAATTCGACGATATAACACTTTTTAATGGTTTTTCTATATTTTCCAGCGTTTTAAGACAATTTAACGCTCTTATAAGGTTTTTCTGGTATTTTCACGGTTTTACGACGATTTAACGCTCTTATAAGGGTTTTTCAATGATTTTTAGTGTAATTCGACGATATAACACTTTTTAATGGTTTTTCTATATTTTCCACCGTTTTAAGACGATTTTACGCTCTTATAAGGTTTTTCTGGTATTTTCACTGTTTTACGACGATTTAACGCTCTTATAAGGTTTTTCTGGTATTTTCACGGTTTTACGACGATTAAACGCTCTTATAAGGGTTTTTCAATGATTTTTAGTGTAATTCGACGATATAACACTTTTAAATGATTTTTCTATATTTTCCAGCGTTTTAAGACGATTTAACGCTCTTATAAGGTTTTTCTGGTATTTTCACTGTTTTACGACGATTTAACGCTCTTGTCAGGTTTATCTGGTATTTTCACTGTTTTACGACGATTTGACAAATTTTAAGGGTTTTTCAATGATTTTTATTGTAATTCGACAATATAACACTTTTTAATGATTTTTCTATATTTTCCAGCGTTTTAAGACGATTTAACGCTCTTATTAGGTTTTTCTGGTATTTTCACGGTTTTACGACGATTTAACGCTCTTATAAGGTTTTTCAATGATTTTTAGTGTAATTCGACGATATAACACTTTTTAATGGTTTTTCTATATTTTCCAGCGTTTTAAGACGATTTAACGCTGTTATAAGGTTTTTCTGGTATTTTCACTGTTTTACGACGATTTAACGCTCTTATAAGGTTTTTCTGGTATTTTCACGGTTTTACGACGATTTAACGCTCTTATAAGGTTTTTCAATGATTTTTAGTGTAATTCGACGATATAACACTTTTTAATGGTTTTTCTATATTTTCCAGCGTTTTAAGACGATTTAACGCTCTTATAAGGTTTTTCTGGTATTTTCACTGTTTTACGACGATTTAACGCTCTTAAAAGGTTTTTCTGGTATTTTCACTGATTTACGACGATTTAACGCTCTTATAAGGCTTTTCTGTGATTTTCACTGTTTTACTACGATTTGACAAATTTTAGGGGTTTTCAATGATTTTTAGTGTAATACGACGATTAAACACTTTTTAATGGTTTTTCTGTATTTTCCAGCGTTTTTAAACCATTTAACGCTCTTATAAGGTTTTTCTGGTATTTTCACGGTTTTACGACGATTAAACGCTCTTATAAGGGTTTTTCAATGATTTTTAGTGTAATTCGACGATATAACACTTTTTAATGGTTGTTCTATATTTTCCAGCGTTTTAAGACGATTTAACGCTCTTATAAGGTTTTTCTGGTATTTTCACTGTTTTACGAGGATTTAAGAAATTTTAAGGATTTTTCAATGATTTTTAGTGTAATACGACGATTAAACCCTTTTTAATGGTTTTTCTATAATTTCCAGCGTTTTAAGACGATTTAACGCTCTTTTAAGGATTTTCTGGTATTTTCACATTTTTAAGACGATTTAACGCTCTTATATGGTTTTTCTGGTCCATTCACCGTTTTACGACAATTTAACGCTCTTATGAGGTTTTTCTGATATTTTCACTGTTTTACGACGATTTGACAAATTTTAAGTGTTTTTCAATGATTTTTAGTGTAATTCGACGATTTAACACTTTTTAATGGTTTTTCTATATTTTCCAGCGTTTTAAGACGATTTACCGCTTTTATAAGGTTTTTCTGGTATTTTCACTGTTTTACGACGATTTAACGCTCTTATCAGGTTTTTCTGGTCTTTTCACTGTTTTACGACGATTTAACGCTCTTGTCAGGTTTATCTGGTATTTTCACTGTTTTACGACGATTTGACAAATTTTAAGGGTTTTTCAATGATTTTTATTGTAATTCGACGATATAACACTTTTTGATGATTTTTCAATATTTTCCAGCGTTTTAAGACGATTTAACGCTCTTTTAAGGTTTTTCTGGTATTTTCACGGTTTTACGACGATTTAACGCTCTTATAAGGTTTTTCAATGATTTTTAGTGTAATTCGACGATATAACACTTTTTAATGGTTTTTCTATATTTTCCAGCGTTTTAAGACGATTTAACGCTCTTATAAGGTTTTTCTGGTATTTTCACTGTTTTACGACGATTTAACGCTCTTATAAGGTTTTTCTGGTATATTCACTGTTTTACGACGATTTAACGCTCTTGTAAGGTTTATCTGGTATTTTCAATGTTTTACGACGATTTGACAAATTTAAAGGGTTTCTCAATGATTTTAAGTGTAATACGACGGTTAAACACTTTTTAATGGTTTTTCTATATTTTCCAGCGTTTTAAGACCATTTAACGCTCTAATAAGGTTTTTCTGGTATTGACACTATTTTACGACGATTTAACGCTCTTATAAGGGTTTCTCAATGATTTTTAGTGTATTACGACGGTTAAACACTTTTTAATGGTTTTTCTATATTTTCCAGCGTTTTAAGACCATTTAACGCTCTAATAAGGTTTTTCTGTTATTGTCACTATTTTACTACGATTTAACGCTCTTATAAGGTTTTTTTGGTATTTTTACTGTTTTAAGACGATTTAACGCTCTTATAAGGTTTTCTGGTATTTTCACTGTTTTACGACGATTTAACGCTCTTAAAAGGTTTTTCTGGTATTTTCACTGATTTACGACGATTTCACGCTCTTATAAGGCTTTTCTGTGATTTTCACTGTTTTACTACGATTTGACAAATTTTAGGGGTTTTTCAATGATTTTTAGTGTAATACGACGATTAAACACTTTTTAATGGTTTTTCTGTATTTTCCAGCGTTTTTAGACCATTTAACGCTCTTATAAGGTTTTTCTGGTATTTTCACGGTTTTACGACGATTAAACGCTCTTATAAGGGTTTTTCAATGATTTTTAGTGTAATTCGACGATATAACACTTTTTAATGGTTGTTCTTTATTTTCCAGCGTTTTAAGACGATTTAACGCTCTTATAAGGTTTTTCTGGTATTTTCATTGTTTTACGACGATTCGCTCTTATAAGGTTTTTCTGATATTTTCACTGTTTTACGACGATTTAACGCTCTTATAAGGTTTTTCTGGTATTTTCACTGTTTTACGACGATTTAACGCTCTTGTCAGGTTTATCTGGTATTTTTACTGTTTTACGACGATTTGACAAATTTAAAGGGTTTCTCAATGATTTTAAGTGTAATACGACGGTTAATCACTTTGAAATGGTTTTTCTATATTTTCCAGCGTTTTAAGACCATTTAACGCTCTAATAAGGTTTTTCTGGTATTGTCACTATTTTACGACGATTTAACGCTCTTATAATGTTTTTCCTTGTGTTTTCACTGTTTTACGACGATTTAACGCTCTTGTAAGGTTTATCTGGTATTTTTACTGTTTTACGACGATTTGACAAATTTAAAGGGTTTCTCAATGATTTTAAGTGTAATACGACGGTTAATCACTTTTAAATGGTTTTTCTATATTTTCCAGCGTTTTAAGACCATTTAACGCTCTAATAAGGTTTTTTCTGGTATTGTCACTATTTTACGACGATTTAACGCTCTTATAATGTTTTTCCTTGTGTTTTCACTGTTTTACGACGATTTAACGCTCTTATAAGGTTTTTCTGGTATTGTCACTATTAAACGACGATTTAACGCTCTTATAAGGTTTTTCTGGTATTTTTACTGTTTTACGACGATTTAACGCTCTTATAAGGTTTTTCCTGGTATTTTCACTGTTTTACGACGATTTAACGCTCTTATAAGGTTTTTCTGGTATTTTCACTGTTTAACTACGATTTGACAAATTTTAGGGGTTTTCAATGATTTTTAGTGTAATACGACGATTAAACACTTTTTAATGGTTTTTCTATATTTTCCAGCGTTTTAAGACCATTTAACGCTCTTATAAGGTTTTTCAGGTATTTTCACTGCTTTACGAGGATTTGAGAAATTTTAAGGATTTTTAAATAATTTTTAGTGTAATACGACGATTAAACACTTTTTAATGGTTTTTCTATATTTTCCAGCGTTTTAAGACGATTTACCGCTTTTATAAGGTTTTTCTGGTATTTTCACTGATTTACGACGATTTAACGCTCTTATAAGGCTTTTCTGTGATTTTCACTGTTTACTACGATTTGACAAATTTTAGGGGTTTTCAATGATTTTTAGTGTAATACGACGATTAAACACTTTTTAATGGTTTTTCTGTATTTTCCAGCGTTTTTAGACCATTTAACGCTCTTATAAGGTTTTTCTGGTATTTTCACGGTTTTACGACGATTTTAACGCCTTTATAAGGTTTTTCTGGTATTTTCACTGATTTACGACCATTTTACGCTCTTATAAGGCTTTTCTGTTATTTTCACTGTTTTACGACGATTTGACAAATTTTAAGGGGTTTTCAATGATTTTTAGTTTAATACGACGATTAAACACTTTTTAATGGTTTTTCTATATTTTCCAGCGTTTTTAGACCATTTAACGCTCTTTTAAGGTTTTTCTAGTATTGTCACTGCTTTACGACGATTTAACGCTCTTTTAAGGTTTTTCTGGTATTTTCACTGTTTTACGACGATAAAACGCTCTTATTAGGGTTTCTTAATGATTTTTAGTGTATTACGACGGTTAAACACTTTTTATTGGTTTTTTATATTTTCCAGCGTTTTAAGACCATTTAACGCTCTAATAAGGTTTTTCTGGTATTATCACTATTTTACGACGATTTAACGCTCTTATAATGTTTTTCCTTGTGTTTTCACTGTTTTACGACAATTCAACGCTCTTATAAGGTTTTTCTGGTATTTTCACTGTTTTACGACGATTTAACGCCTTTATAAGGTTTTTCTGGTATTTTCACGGTTTTACGACGATTAAACGCTCTTATAAGGGTTTTTCAATGATTTTTAGTGTAATTCGACGATATAACACTTTTTAATGGTTGTTCTATATTTTCCAGCGTTTTAAGACGATTTAACGCTCTTATAAGGTTTTTCTGGTATTTTCACTGTTTTACGAGGATTTAAGAAATTTTAAGGATTTTTCAATGATTTTTAGTGTAATACGACGATTAAACCCTTTTTAATGGTTTTTCTATAATTTCCAGCGTTTTAAGACGATTTAACGCTCTTTTAAGGATTTTCTGGTATTTTCACATTTTTAAGACGATTTAACGCTCTTATATGGTTTTTCTGGTCCATTCACCGTTTTACGACAATTTAACGCTCTTATGAGGTTTTTCTGATATTTTCACTGTTTTACGACGATTTGACAAATTTTAAGTGTTTTTCAATGATTTTTAGTGTAATTCGACGATTTAACACTTTTTAATGGTTTTTCTATATTTTCCAGCGTTTTAAGACGATTTACCGCTTTTATAAGGTTTTTCTGGTATTTTCACTGTTTTACGACGATTTAACGCTCTTATCAGGTTTTTCTGGTCTTTTCACTGTTTTACGACGATTTAACGCTCTTGTCAGGTTTATCTGGTATTTTCACTGTTTTACGACGATTTGACAAATTTTAAGGGTTTTTCAATGATTTTTATTGTAATTCGACGATATAACACTTTTTGATGATTTTTCAATATTTTCCAGCGTTTTAAGACGATTTAACGCTCTTTTAAGGTTTTTCTGGTATTTTCACGGTTTTACGACGATTTAACGCTCTTATGAGGTTTTTCAATGATTTTTAGTGTAATTCGACGATATAACACTTTTTAATGGTTTTTCTATATTTTCCAGCGTTTTAAGACGATTTAACGCTCTTATAAGGTTTTTCTGGTATTTTCACTGTTTTACGACGATTTAACGCTCTTATAAGGTTTTTCTGGTATATTCACTGTTTTACGACGATTTAACGCTCTTGTAAGGTTTATCTGGTATTTTCAATGTTTTACGACGATTTGACAAATTTAAAGGGTTTCTCAATGATTTTAAGTGTAATACGACGGTTAAACACTTTTTAATGGTTTTTCTATATTTTCCAGCGTTTTAAGACCATTTAACGCTCTAATAAGGTTTTTCTGGTATTGACACTATTTTACGACGATTTAACGCTCTTATAAGGGTTTCTCAATGATTTTTAGTGTATTACGACGGTTAAACACTTTTTAATGGTTTTTCTATATTTTCCAGCGTTTTAAGACCATTTAACGCTCTAATAAGGTTTTTCTGTTATTGTCACTATTTTACTACGATTTAACGCTCTTATAAGGTTTTTTTGGTATTTTTACTGTTTTAAGACGATTTAACGCTCTTATAAGGTTTTCTGGTATTTTCACTGTTTTACGACGATTTAACGCTCTTAAAAGGTTTTTCTGGTATTTTCACTGATTTACGACGATTTCACGCTCTTATAAGGCTTTTCTGTGATTTTCACTGTTTTACTACGATTTGACAAATTTTAGGGGTTTTTCAATGATTTTTAGTGTAATACGACGATTAAACACTTTTTAATGGTTTTTCTGTATTTTCCAGCGTTTTTAGACCATTTAACGCTCTTATAAGGTTTTTCTGGTATTTTCACGGTTTTACGACGATTAAACGCTCTTATAAGGGTTTTTCAATGATTTTTAGTGTAATTCGACGATATAACACTTTTTAATGGTTGTTCTTTATTTTCCAGCGTTTTAAGACGATTTAACGCTCTTATAAGGTTTTTCTGGTATTTCATTGTTTTACGACGATTCGCTCTTATAAGGTTTTTCTGATATTTTCACTGTTTTACGACGATTTAACGCTCTTATAAGGTTTTTCTGGTATTTTCACTGTTTTACGACGATTTAACGCTCTTGTCAGGTTTATCTGGTATTTTTACTGTTTTACGACGATTTGACAAATTTAAAGGGTTTCTCAATGATTTTAAGTGTAATACGACGGTTAATCACTTTGAAATGGTTTTTCTATATTTTCCAGCGTTTTAAGACCATTTAACGCTCTAATAAGGTTTTTCTGGTATTGTCACTATTTTACGACGATTTAACGCTCTTATAATGTTTTTCCTTGTGTTTTCACTGTTTTACGACGATTTAACGCTCTTGTAAGGTTTATCTGGTATTTTTACTGTTTTACGACGATTTGACAAATTTAAAGGGTTTCTCAATGATTTTAAGTGTAATACGACGGTTAATCACTTTTAAATGGTTTTTCTATATTTTCCAGCGTTTTAAGACCATTTAACGCTCTAATAAGGTTTTTTCTGGTATTGTCACTATTTTACGACGATTTAACGCTCTTATAATGTTTTTCCTTGTGTTTTCACTGTTTTACGACGATTTAACGCTCTTATAAGGTTTTTCTGGTATTGTCACTATTAAACGACGATTTAACGCTCTTATAAGGTTTTCTGGTATTTTTACTGTTTTACGACGATTTAACGCTCTTATAAGGTTTTTCCTGGTATTTTCACTGTTTTACGACGATTTAACGCTCTTATAAGGTTTTTCTGGTATTTTCACTGTTTAACTACGATTTGACAAATTTTAGGGGTTTTCAATGATTTTTAGTGTAATACGACGATTAAACACTTTTTAATGGTTTTTCTATATTTTCCAGCGTTTTAAGACCATTTAACGCTCTTATAAGGTTTTTCAGGTATTTTCACTGCTTTACGAGGATTTGAGAAATTCTAAGGATTTTTAAATGATTTTTAGTGTAATACGACGATTAAACACTTTTTAATGGTTTTTCTATATTTTCCAGCGTTTTAAGACGATTTACCGCTTTTATAAGGTTTTTCTGGTATTTTCACTGATTTACGACGATTTAACGCTCTTATAAGGCTTTTCTGTGATTTTCACTGTTTACTACGATTTGACAAATTTTAGGGGTTTTCAATGATTTTTAGTGTAATACGACGATTAAACACTTTTTAATGGTTTTTCTGTATTTTCCAGCGTTTTTAGACCATTTAACGCTCTTATAAGGTTTTTCTGGTATTTTCACGGTTTTACGACGATTTAACGCCTTTATAAGGTTTTTCTGGTATTTTCACTGATTTACGACCATTTTACGCTCTTATAAGGCTTTTCTGTTATTTTCACTGTTTTACGACGATTTGACAAATTTTAAGGGGTTTTCAATGATTTTTAGTTTAATACGACGATTAAACACTTTTTAATGGTTTTTCTATATTTTCCAGCGTTTTTAGACCATTTAACGCTCTTTTAAGGTTTTTCTAGTATTGTCACTGCTTTACGACGATTTAACGCTCTTTTAAGGTTTTTCTGGTATTTTCACTGTTTTACGACGATAAAACGCTCTTATTAGGGTTTCTTAATGATTTTTAGTGTATTACGACGGTTAAACACTTTTTATTGGTTTTTTATATTTTCCAGCGTTTTAAGACCATTTAACGCTCTAATAAGGTTTTTCTGGTATTATCACTATTTTACGACGATTTAACGCTCTTATAATGTTTTTCCTTGTGTTTTCACTGTTTTACGACAATTCAACGCTCTTATAAGGTTTTTCTGGTATTTTCACTGTTTTACGACGATTTAACGCCTTTATAAGGTTTTTCTGGTATTTTCACTGTTTTACGACGATTTAACGCTCTTTTAAGGTTTTTCTGGTATATTCACTGTTTTACGACGATTTAACGCTCTTAAAAGGTTTATCTGGTATTTTCACTGTTTTACGACGATTTGACAAATTTAAAGGGTTTCTCAATGATTTTAAGTGTAATACGACGGTTAAACACTTTTTAATGGTTTTTCTATATTTTCCAGCGTTTTAAGACCATTTAACGCTCTAATAAGGTTTTTCTGGTATTGTCACTATTTTACGACGATTTAACGCTCTTATAAGGGTTTCTCAATGATTTTTAGTGTATTACGACGGTTAAACACTTTTTAATGGTTTTTCTATATTTTCCAGCGTTTTAAGACCATTTAACGCTCTAATAAGGTTTTTCTGGTATTGTCACTATTTTACGACGATTAAACGCTCTTATAAGGTTTTTCTGGTCCATTCACCGTTTTACGACAATTTAACGCTCTTATGAGGTTTTTCTGATATTTTCACTGTTTTTTGGACGATTTGACAAATTTTAAGTGTTTTTCAATGATTTTTAGTGTAATTCGACGATTTAACACTTTTTAATGGTTTTTCTATATTTTCCAGCGTTTTAAGACGATTTACCGCTTTTATAAGGTTTTTCTGGTATTTTCACTGTTTTACGACGATTTAACGCTCTTATAAGGTTTTTCTGGTATTTTCACTGTTTTACGACGATTTAACGCTCTTGTCAGGTTAATCTGGTATTTTCACTGTTTTACGACGATTTGACAAATTTTAAGGGTTTTTCAATGATTTTTAGTGTAATTCGACGATATAACACTTTTTAATGGTTTTTCTATATTTTAAAGCGTTTTAAGACGATTTAACGCTATTATAAGTTTTTTCTAGTATTTTCACGGTTTTACGACGATTTAACGCTCTTATAAGGGTTTTTCAATGATTTTTAGTGTAATTCGACGATATAACACTTTTTAATGGTTTTTCTATATTTTCCAGCGTTTTAAGACGATTTAACGCTCTTATAAGGTTTTTTCTGGTATTTTCACTGTTTTACGACGATTTAACGCTCTTGTAAGGTTTATCTAGTATTTTCACTGTTTTACGACGATTTGACAAATTTAAAGGGTTTCTCAATGATTTTAAGTGTAATTCGACGATATAACACTTTTTAATGGTTTTTCTATATTTTTAAGCGTTTTAAGACGATTTAACGCTATTATAAGTTTTTTCTAGTATTTTCACGGTTTTACGACGATTTAACGCTCTTATAAGGGTTTTTCAATGATTTTTAGTGTAATTCGACGATATAACACTTTTTAATGGTTTTTCTATATTTTCCAGCGTTTTAAGACGATTTAACGCTCTTATAAGGTTTTTCTGGTATTTTCACTGTTTTACGACGATTTAACGCTCTTGTCAGGTTAATCTGGTATTTTCACTGTTTTACGACGATTTGACAAATTTTAAGGGTTTTTCAATGATTTTTAGTGTAATTCGACGATATAACACTTTTTAATGGTTTTTCTATATTTTAAAGCGTTTTAAGACGATTTAACGCTATTATAAGTTTTTTCTAGTATTTTCACGGTTTTACGACGATTTAACGCTCTTATAAGGGTTTTTCAATGATTTTTAGTGTAATTCGACGATATAACACTTTTTAATGGTTTTTCTATATTTTCCAGCGTTTAAAGACCATTTAACGCTCTAATAAGGTTTTTCTGGTATTGTCACTATTTTACGATGATTTAACGCTCTTATAAGGGTTTCTCAATGATTTTTAGTGTTATACGACGGTTTAACACTTTTTAATGGTTTTTCTATGTTTTCCAGCGTTTCAAGACCATTTAACGCTCTAATAAGGTTTTTCTGGTATTGTCACTATTTTACGACGATTTAACGCTCTTATAAGGGTTTCTCAATGATTTTTAGTGTATTACGACGGTTAAACACTTTTTAATGGTTTTTTTATATTTTCCAGCGTTTTAAGACCATTTAACGCTCTTATAAGGTTTTTCTGGTATTGTCACTATTTTACGACGATTTAACGCTCTAATAAGGTTTTTCTTGTATTTTCACTGTTTTACGACGATTTGACGCTCTTATAAGGTTTTTCTGGTATTTTCACTGTTTTACGACGATTTGACAAATTTTAAGGGTTTTTCAATGATTTTTAGTGTAATTCGACGATATAACACTTTTTAATGGTTTTTCTATATTTTAAAGCGTTTTAAGACGATTTAACGCTATTATAAGTTTTTTCTAGTATTTTCACGGTTTTACGACGATTTAACGCTCTTATAAGGGTTTTTCAATGATTTTTAGTGTAATTCGACGATATAACACTTTTTAATGGTTTTTCTATATTTTCCAGCGTTTTAAGACGATTTAACGCTCTTATAAGGTTTTTTCTGGTATTTTCACTGTTTTACGACGATTTAACGCTCTTGTAAGGTTTATCTAGTATTTTCACTGTTTTACGACGATTTGACAAATTTAAAGGGTTTCTCAATGATTTTAAGTGTAATTCGACGACATAACACTTTTTAATGGTTTTTCTATATTTTAAAGCGTTTTAAGACGATTTAACGCTATTATAAGTTTTTTCTAGTATTTTCACGGTTTTACGACGATTTAACGCTCTTATAAGGGTTTTTCAATGATTTTTAGTGTAATTCGACGATATAACACTTTTTAATGGTTTTTCTATATTTTCCAGCGTTTTAAGACGATTTAACGCTCTTATAAGGTTTTTCTGGTATTTTCACGGTTTTACGACGATTTAACGCTCTTATAAGGGTTTTTTCAATGATTTTTAGTGTAATTCGACGATATAACACTTTTTAATGGTTTTTCTATATTTTCCACCGTTTTAAGACGATTTTACGCTCTTATAAGGTTTTTCTGGTATTTTCACTGTTTTACGACGATTTAACGCTCTTATAGGTTTTTTCTGGTATTTTCACTATTTTACGACGATTTAACGCTCTGATAAGGTTTTTCTGGTATTTTTACTGTTTTACGACGATTTAACGCTCTTATAAGGTTTTTCTGGTATTTTCACTGTTTTAAGACGATTTAACGCTCTTTAAAGGTTTTTCTGGTATTTTCACTGATTTACGACGATTTAACGCTCTTATAAGGCTTTTCTGTGATTTTCACTGTTTTACTACGATTTGACAAATTTTAGGGGTTTTCAATGATTTTTAGTGTAATACGACGATTAAACACTTTTTAATGGTTTTTCTGTATTTTCCAGCGTTTTTAGACCATTTAACGCTCTTATAAGGTTTTTCTGGTATTTTCACGGTTTTACGACGATTAAACGCTCTTATAAGGGTTTTTCAATGATTTTTAGTGTAATTCGACGATATAACACTTTTAAATGATTTTTCTATATTTTCCAGCGTTTTAAGACGATTTAACGCTCTTATAAGGTTTTTCTGGTATTTTCACTGTTTTACGACGATTTAACGCCCTTATAAGGTTTTTCTGGTATTTTCACTGTTTTACGACGATTTAACGCTCTTGTCAGGTTTATCTGGTATTTTCACTGTTTTACGACGATTTGACACATTTTAAGGGTTTTTCAATGATTTTTATTGTAATTCGACAATATAACACTTTTTAATGATTTTTCTATATTTTCCAGCGTTTTAAGACGATTTAACGCTCTTATAAGGTTTTTCTGGTATTTTCTCGGTTTTACGACGATTTAACGCTCTTATAAGGTTTTTCAATGATTTTTAGTGTTATTCGACGATATAACACTTTTTAATGGTTTTTCTATATTTTCCAGCGTTTTAAGACGATTTAACGCTCTTATAAGGTTTTTCTGGTATTTTCACTGTTTTACGACGATTTAACGCTCTTATAAGGTTTTTCTGGTATTTTCACGGTTTTACGACGATTTAACGCTCTTATAAGGTTTTTCAATGATTTTTAGTGTAATTCGACGATATAACACTTTTTAATGGTTTTTCTATATTTTCCAGCGTTTTAAGACGATTTAACGCTCTTATAAGGTTTTTCTGGTATTTTCACTGTTTTACGACGATTTAACGCTCTTATAAGGTTTTTCTGGTATTTTCACGGTTTTACGACGATTTAACGCTCTTATAAGGTTTTTCAATGATTTTTAGTGTAATTCGACGATATAACACTTTTTAATGGTTTTTCTATATTTTCCAGCGTTTTAAGACCATTTAACGCTCTAATAAGGTTTTTCTGGTATTGTCACTATTTTACGACGATTTAACGCTCTTATAAGGGTTTCTCAATGATTTTTAGTGTATTACGACGGTTAAACACTTTTTAATGGTTTTTCTATATTTTCCAGCGTTTTAAGACCATTTAACGCTCTAATAAGGTTTTTCTGGTATTGTCACTATTTTACTACGATTTAACGCTCTAATAAGGTTTTTCTGGTATTTTTACTGTTTTAAGACGATTTAACGCTCTTATAAGGTTTTTCTGGTATTTTCACTGTTTTACGACGATTTAACGCTCTTAAAAGGTTTTTCTGGTATTTTCACTGATTTACGACGATTTAACGCTCTTATAAGGCTTTTCTGTGATTTTCACTGTTTTACTACGATTTGACAAATTTTAGGGGTTTTCAATGATTTTTAGTGTAATACGTCGATTAAACACTTTTTAATGGTTTTTCTGTATTTTCCAGCGTTTTTAGACCATTTAACGCTCTTATAAGGTTTTTCTGGTAACTTCACGGTTTTACGACGATTAAACGCTCTTATAAGGGTTTTTCAATGATTTTTAGTGTAATTCGACGATATAACACTTTTTAATGGTTGTTCTTTATTTTCCAGCGTTTTAAGACGATTTAACGCTCTTATAAGGTTTTTCTGGTATTTTCACTGTTTTACGACGATTTAACGCTCTTATAAGGTTTTTCTGGTATTTTCACTGTTTTACGACGATTTAACGCTCTTGTCAGGTTTATCTGGTATTTTCACTGTTTTACGACGATTTGACAAATTTTAAGGGTTTTTCAATGATTTTTATTGTAATTCGACAATATAACACTTTTTAATGATTTTTCTATATTTTCCAGCGTTTTAAGACGATTTAACGCTCTTATAAGGTTTTTCTGGTATTTTCACGGTTTTACGACGATTAAACGCTCTTATAAGGGTTTTTCAATGATTTTTAGTGTATTTCGACGATATAACACTTTTTAATGGTTTTTCTATAATTTCCAGCGTTTTAAGACGATTTAACGCTCTTTTAAGGATTTTCTGGTATTTTCACATTTTTAAGACGATTTAACGCTCTTATATGGTTTTTCTGGTCCATTCACCGTTTTACGACAATTTAACGCTCTTATGAGGTTTTTCTGATATTTTCACTGTTTTACGACGATTTGACAAATTTTAAGTGTTTTTCAATGATTTTTAGTGTAATTCGACGATTTAACACTTTTTAATGGTTTTTCTATATTTTCCAGCGTTTTAAGACGATTTACCGCTTTTATAAGGTTGTTCTGGTATTTTCACTGTTTTACGACGATTTAACGCTCTTATAAGGTTTTTCTGGTATTTTCACTGTTTTACGACGATTAAACGCTCTTATAAGGGTTTCTCAATGATTTTTAGTGTATTACGACGGTTAAACACTTTTTAATGGTTTTTTATATTTTCCAGCGTTTTAAGACCATTTAACGCTCTTATAAGGTTTTTCTGGTATTGTCACTATTTTACGACGATTTAACGCTCTAATAAGGTTTTTCTGGTATTTTCACCTTAAACTTTCGACTCAAACCTTATGCGAGCGTTAAATCGTCGTAAAACAGTGAAAATACCAGAAAAACCTTAAAAGAGCTTTAAATCGTCGTAAAACAGTGTAAATACCAGAAAAACCTTATAAGAGCGTTAAATCGTCGTAAAACAGTGTAAATACCAGAAAAACCTTATAAGAGCGTCAAGTCGTCGTTAAACAGTGAAAATACCAGAAAAACCTTATAAGAGCGTTAAATCGACGTAAAACAGTTAAAATACCAGAAAAACCTTATAAGAGCGTTAAATCATCTTAAAACGCTGTGAAATATAGAAAAACCATTAAAAAGTGATAAATCGTCGTATTACACTAATAATCATTGAAAAACCCTAAAAATTTGTCAAATCGTCAAAAAAACAGTGAAAATACCAGAAAAACCTAATAAGAGCGTTAAATCGTCCTCAAACGCTGTAAAATATAGAAAAACCAATAAAAAGTGATAAATCGTCGTATTACACTAATAATCATTGAAAAACCCTAAAAATTTGTCAAATCGTCGTAAAACAGTGAGAATACCAGAACAACCTTATAAGAGCGTTAAATCGTCTAAAAACGCTGTAAAATATAGAAAAACCATTAAAAAAAGTTAAATCGTCGTATTACACTAAAAATCATTAAGAAACCCTTAAAATTTGTCAAACCGTCGTAAAACAGTGAAAATACCAGATAAACCTCACAAGAGCGTTTTATCGTCGTAAAACAGTGAAAATACCAGAAAAACCTTATAAGAGCGTTAAATCGTCGTAAAACAGCGTAAATACCAGAAAAACCTTATAAGAGCGTCAAGTCGTCGTTAAACAATGAAAATACCAGAAAAACCTTGTAAGAGCGTTAAATCATCTTAAAACGCTGTAAAATATAGAAAAACCATTAAAAAGTGATAAATCGTCGTATTGCACTAAAAATCATTGAAAAACCCTTCAAATTTGTCAAATCGTCGTTAAACAGTGAAAATACCAGAAAAACCTTATAAGAGCGTTAAATCGTCGTAAAACAGTGAAAATACCAGAACAACCTTATAAGAGCGTTAAATCGTCTAAAAACGCTGTAAAATATAGAAAAACCATTAAAAAGTGTTAAATCGTCGTATTACACTAAAAATCATTGAAAAACACTTAAAATTTGTCAAACCGTCGTAAAACAGTGAAAATTTCAGATAAACCTTATAAGAGCGTCAAGTCGTCGTTAAACAGTGAACATACCAGAAAAACCTTATAAGAGCGTTTTATCGTCGTAAAACAGTGAAAATACCAGAAAAACCTGATAAGAGCGTTAAATCGTCGTAAAACAGTGAAAATACCAGATAAACCTTAAAAGAGCTTTAAATCGTCGTAAAACAGTGTAAATACCAGAAAAACCTTATAAGAGCGTTAAATCGTCGTAAAACAGTGTAAATACCAGAAAAACCTTATAAGAGCTTCAAGTCGTCGTTAAACAGTGAAAATACCAGAAAAACCTTATAAGAGCGTTTAATCGACGTAAAACAGTTAAAATACCAGAAAAACCTTATAAGAGCGTTAAATCATCTTAAAACGCTGTGAAATATAGAAAAACCATTAAAAAGTGATAAATCGTCGTATTACACTAATAATCAATGAAAAACCCTTAAAATTTGTCAAATCGTCAAAAAAACAGTGAAAATACCAGAAAAACCTAATAAGAGCGTTAAATCGTCCTCAAACGCTGTAAAATATAGAAAAACCAATAAAAAGTGATAAATCGTCGTATTACACTAATAATCATTGAAAAACCCTAAAAATTTGTCAAATCGTCGTAAAACAGTGAGAATACCAGAACAACCTTATAAGAGCGTTAAATCGTCTAAAAACGCTGTAAAATATAGAAAAACCATTAAAAAGTGTTTAATCGTCGTATTACACTAAAAATCATTGAAAAACCCTTAAAATTTGTCAAACCGTCGTAAAACAGTGAAAATACCACATAAACCTTACAAGAGCGTTTTATCGTCGTAAAACAGTGAAAATACCAGAAAAACCTTATAAGAGCGTTAAATCGTCGTAAAACAGTGAAAATACCAGAAAAACCTTATAAGAGCGTTAAATCGTCGTCAAACAGTGTAAATACCAGAAAAACCTTATAAGAGCGTCAAGTCGTCGTTAAACAGTGAACATACCAGAAAAACCTTATAAGAGCGTTTTATCGTCGTAAAACAGTGAAAATACCAGAAAAACCTGATAAGAGCGTTAAATCGTCGTAAAACAGTGAAAATACCAGATAAACCTTAAAAGAGCTTTAAATCGTCGTAAAACAGTGTAAATACCAGAAAAACCTTATAAGAGCGTTAAATCGTCGTAAAACAGTGTAAATACCAGAAAAACCTTATAAGAGCTTCAAGTCGTCGTTAAACAGTGAAAATACCAGAAAAACCTTATAAGAGCGTTTAATCGACGTAAAACAGTTAAAATACCAGAAAAACCTTATAAGAGCGTTAAATCATCTTAAAACGCTGTGAAATATAGAAAAACCATTAAAAAGTGATAAATCGTCGTATTACACTAATAATCAATGAAAAACCCTTAAAATTTGTCAAATCGTCAAAAAAACAGTGAAAATACCAGAAAAACCTAATAAGAGCGTTAAATCGTCCTCAAACGCTGTAAAATATAGAAAAACCAATAAAAAGTGATAAATCGTCGTATTACACTAATAATCATTGAAAAACCCTAAAAATTTGTCAAATCGTCGTAAAACAGTGAGAATACCAGAACAACCTTATAAGAGCGTTAAATCGTCTAAAAACGCTGTAAAATATAGAAAAACCATTAAAAAGTGTTTAATCGTCGTATTACACTAAAAATCATTGAAAAACCCTTAAAATTTGTCAAACCGTCGTAAAACAGTGAAAATACCACATAAACCTTACAAGAGCGTTTTATCGTCGTAAAACAGTGAAAATACCAGAAAAACCTTATAAGAGCGTTAAATCGTCGTAAAACAGTGAAAATACCAGAAAAACCTTATAAGAGCGTTAAATCGTCGTCAAACAGTGTAAATACCAGAAAAACCTTATAAGAGCGTTAAATCGTCGTAAAACAGTGAAAATACCAGATAAACCTTATAAGAGCGTTAAATCGTCTTAAAACGCTGTAAAATATAGAAAAACCATTAAAAATTGTTAAATCGTCGTTAAACAGTGAAAATACCAGAGAAACCTTAAAGGAGCGTAAAATCGACGTAAAACAGTTAAAATACCAGAAAAACCTTATAAGAGCGTTAAATCATCTTAAAACGCTGTAAAATATAGAGAAAACTATTAAAAAGTGATAAATCGTCGTATTGCACTAAAAATCATTGAAAAACCCTTCAAATTTGTCAAATCGTCGTTAAACAGTGAAAATACCAGAAAAACCTTATAAGAGCGTTAAATCGTCGTAAAACAGTGAAAATACCAGAACAACCTTATTAGAGCGTTAAATCGTCTAAAAACGCTGTAAAATATAGAAAAACCATTTAAAAGTGTTAAATCGTCGTATTACACTAAAAATCATTGAAAAACACTTAAAATTTGTCAAACCGTCGTAAAACAGTGAAAATTTCAGATAAACCTTACAAGAGCGTTTTATCGTCGTAAAACAGTGAAAATACCAGAAAAACCTTATAAGAGCGTCAAGTCGTCGTTAAACAGTGAACATACCAGAAAAACCTTATAAGAGCGTTTTATCGTCGTAAAACAGTGAAAATACCAGAAAAACCTGATTAGAGCGTTAAATCGTCGTAAAACAGTGAAAATACCAGATAAACCTTATAAGAGCGTTAAATCGTCTTAAAACGCTGTAAAATATAGAAAAACCATTAAAAAGTGTTAAATCGTCGTATTACACTAAAAATCATTGAAAAACACTTAAAATTTGTCAAACCGTCGTAAAACAGTGAAAATTTCAGATAAACCTTACAAGAGCGTTTTATCGTCGTAAAACAGTGAAAATACCAGAAAAACCTTATAAGAGCGTCAAGTCGTCGTTAAACAGTGAAAATACCAGAAAAACCTTATAAGAGCGTTTTACCGTCGTAAAACAGTGAAAATACCAGAAAAACCTGATAAGAGCGTTAAATCGTCGTAAAACAGTGAAAATACCAGATAAACCTTATAAGAGCGTTAAATCGTCTTAAAACGCTGTAAAATATAGAAAAACCATTAAAAATTGTTAAATCGTCGTTAAACAGTGAAAATACCAGAGAAACCTTATAGGAGCGTTAAATCGACGTAAAACAGTTAAAATACCAGAAAAACCTTATAAGAGCGTTAAATCATCTTAAAACGCTGTGAAATATAGAAAAACCATTAAAAAGTGATAAATCGTCGTATTACACTAATAATCATTGAAAAACCCTAAAAATTTGTCAAATCGTCAAAAAAACAGTGAAAATACCAGAAAAACCTAATAAGAGCGTTAAATCGTCCTAAAACGCTGTAAAATATAGGAAAACCAATAAAAAGTGATAAATCGTCGTATTACACTAATAATCATTGAAAAACCCTAAAAATTTGTCAAATCGTCGTAAAACAGTGAGAATACCAGAACAACCTTATAAGAGCGTTAAATCGTCTAAAAACGCTGTAAAATATAGAAAAACCATTAAAAAGTGTTAAATCGTCGTATTACACTAAAAATCGTTGAAAAACACTTAAAATTTGTCAAACCGTCGTAAAACAGTGAAAATTTCAGATAAACCTTACAAGAGCGTTTTATCGTCGTAAAACAGTGAAAATACCAGAAAAACCTTATAAGAGCGTCAAATCGTCGTTAAACAGTGAAAATACAAGAAAAACCTTATAAGAGCGTTTTACCGTCGTAAAACAGTGAAAATACCAGAAAAACCTGATAAGAGCGTTAAATCGTCGTAAAACAGTGAAAATACCAGAGAAACCTTATAAGAGCGTTAAATCGTCTTAAAACGCTGTAAAATATAGAAAACCATTAAAAATTGTTAAATCGTCGTTAAACAGTGAAAATACCAGAGAAACCTTATAGGAGCGTTAAATCGACGTAAAACAGTTAAAATACCAGAAAAACCTTATAAGAGCGTTAAATCATCTTAAAACGCTGTAATATATAGAAAAACCATTAAAAAGTGATAAATCGTCGTATTACACTAAAAATCATTGAAAAACACTTAAAATTTGTCAAACCGTCGTAAAACAGTGAAAATTTCAGATAAACCTTACAAGAGCGTTTTATCGTCGTAAAACAGTGAAAATACCAGAAAAACCTTAAAAGAGCGTTAAATCGTCGTAAAACAGTGAAAAAACCAGAAAAACCTTATAAGAGCGTTAAATCGTCGAAAAACAGTGAAAATACCAGAAAAACCTTATGCGAGCGTTAAATCGTCGTAAAACAGTGAAAATACCAGAAAAACCTTAAAAGAGCTTTAAATCGTCGTAAAACAGTGTAAATACCAGAAAAACCTTATAAGAGCGTTAAATCGTCGTAAAACAGTGTAAATACCAGAAAAACCTTATAAGAGCGTCAAGTCGTCGTTAAACAGTGAAAATACCAGAAAAACCTTATAAGAGCGTTAAATCGACGTAAAACAGTTAAAATACCAGAAAAACCTTATAAGAGCGTTAAATCATCTTAAAACGCTGTGAAATATAGAAAAACCATTAAAAAGTGATAAATCGTCGTATTACACTAATAATCATTGAAAAACCCTAAAAATTTGTCAAATCGTCAAAAAAACAGTGAAAATACCAGAAAAACCTAAAAAGAGCGTTAAATCGTCCTCAAACGCTGTAAAATATAGGAAAACCAATAAAAAGTGATAAATCGTCGTATTACACTAATAATCATTGAAAAACCTTAAAAATTTGTCAAATCGTCGTAAAACAGTGAGAATACCAGAACAACCTTATAAGAGCGTTAAATCGTCTAAAAACGCTGTAAAATATAGAAAAACCATTAAAAAGTGTTAAATCGTCGTATTACACTAAAAATCATTGAAAAACCCTTCAAATTTGTCAAACCGTCGTAAAACAGTGAAAATACCAGATAAACCTTACAAGAGCGTTTTATCGTCGTAAAACAGTGAAAATACCAGAAAAACCTTATAAGAGCGTTAAATCGTCGTAAAACAGTGAAAATACCAGAAAAACCTTATAAGAGCGTTAAATCGTCGTAAAACAGTGTAAATACCAGAAAAACCTTATAAGAGCGTCAAGTCGTCGTTAAACAATGAAAATACCAGAAAAACCTTATAAGAGCGTTAAATCATCTTAAAACGCTGTAAAATATAGAAAAACCATTAAAAAGTGATAAATCGTCGTATTGCACTAAAAATCATTGAAAAACCCTTCAAATTTGTCAAATCGTCATTAAACAGTGAAAATACCAGAAAAACCTTATAAGAGCGTTAAATCGTCGTAAAACAGTGAAAATACCAGAACAACCTTATAAGAGCGTTAAATCGTCTAAAAACGCTGTAAAATATAGAAAAACCATTAAAAAGTGTTAAATCGTCGTATTACACTAAAAATCATTGAAAAACACTTAAAATTTGTCAAACCGTCGTAAAACAGTGAAAATTTCAGATAAACCTTACAAGAGCGTTTTATCGTCGTCAAACAGTGAAAATACCAGAAAAACCTTATAAGAGCGTCAAGTCGTCGTTAAACAGTGAACATACCAGAAAAAACTTATAAGAGCCTTTTATCGTCGTAAAACAGTGAAAATACCAGAAAAACCTTATAAGAGCGTTAAATCATCTTAAAAAGCTGTAAAATATAGAAAAACCATTAAAAAGTGATAAATCGTCGTATTACACTAATAATCATTAAAAAACCCTAAAAATTTGTCAAATCGTCGTAAAACAGTGAAAATACCAGATAAACCTTATAAGAGCGTTAAATCGTCTTAAAACACTGTAAAATAAAGAAAAACCATTAAAATGTGTTAAATCGTCGTATTACACTAAAAATAATTGAAAAACCCTAAAAAATTGTCAAATCGTCGTAAAACAGTGAAAATGCCAGAAAAACCTTATACGAGGGTTAAATCGTCGTAAAACAGCGAAAATACAGGAAAAACCTTATAAGAGCGTTAAATCGTCGTAAAACAGTGAAAATACCAGAAGAACCTTATAAGAGCGTTAAATCGTCCTCAAACGCTGTTAAATATAGAAAAACCATTAAAAAGTGTTTGATCGTCGTATTTCACTGAAAATCATTAAAAAACTCTTACAATTTGTCACATTATCGTAAAAAAGTGGAAATACCACAAAAACCTTATACGAGCGTTTAATCGTCGTTAAACAGTGTAAATACCAGAAAAACCTTATAAGAGCGTCAAATCGTCGTTAAACAGTGAAAATACCAGAGAAACCTTATAAGAGCGTTCAATCGACGAAAAACAGTGAAAATACCAGAAAAAACCTTATACGAGCGTTAAATCGTCCTAAAACAGTGAAAATACCAGAAAAACCTTATAAGAGCGTCAAGTCGTCGTTAAACAGTGAACATACCAGAAAAACTTTATAAGAGCGTTAAATCGACGTAAAACAGTTAAAATACCAGAAAAACCTTATAAGAGCGTTAAATCATCTTAAAACGCTGTAATATATAGAAAAACCATTAAAAAGTGATAAATCGTCGTATTACACTAATAATCATTGAAAAACCCTAAAAATTTGTCAAATCGTCGTAAAACAGTGAAAATTTCAGAAAAACCTTATAAGAGCGTTAAATCATCTTAAAACGCTGTAAAATATAGAAAAACCATTAAAAAGTGATAAATCGTCCAAATACACTAATAATCATTGAAAAACTCTAAAAATTTGTCAAATCGTCGTAAAACAGTGAAAATACCAGAAAAACCTTATAAGAGCGTTAAATCATCTTAAAAAGCTGTAAAATATAGAAAAACCATTAAAAAGTGATAAATCGTCGTATTACACTAATAATCATTGAAAAACCCTAAAAATTTGTCAAATCGTCGTAAAACAGTGAAAATACCAGATAAACCTTATAAGAGCGTTAAATCGTCTTAAAACACTGTAAAATATAGAAAAACCATTAAAATGTGTTAAATCGTCGTATTACACTAAAAATCATTGAAAAACCCTAAAAAATTGTCAAATCGTCGTAAAACAGTGAAAATGCCAGAAAAACCTAATACGAGGGTTAAATCGTCGTAAAACAGCGAAAATACAGGAAAAACCTTATAAGAGCGTTAAATCGTCGTAAAACAGTGAAAATACCAGAAGAACCTTATAAGAGCGTTAAATCGTCCTCAAACGCTGTAAAATATAGAAAAACCATTAAAAAGTGTTTGATCGTCGTATTTCACTGAAAATCATTAAAAAACTCTTACAATTTGTCACATTATCGTAAAACAGTGAAAATACCACAAAAACCTTATACGAGCGTTTAATCGTCGTTAAACAGTGTAAATACCAGAAAAACCTTATAAGAGCGTCAAATCCTCGTTAAATAGTGAAAATACCAGAGAAACCTTATAAGAGCGTTAAATCGACGAAAAACAGTGAAAATACCAGAAAAACCTTATACGAGCGTTTAATCGTCCTTAAACAGTGAAAATACCAGAAAAACCTTATAAGAGCGTCAAGTCGTCGTTAAACAGTGAACATACCAGAAAAACTTTATAAGAGCGTTAAATCGACGTAAAACAGTTAAAATACCAGAAAAACCTTATAAGAGCGTTAAATCATCTTAAAACGCTGTAATATATAGAAAAACCATTAAAAAGTGATAAATCGTCGTATTACACTAATAATCATTGAAAAACCCTAAAAAATTTTTCAAATCGTCGTAAAACAGTGAAAATACCAGAAAAACCTTATAAGAGCGTCAAGTCGTCGTTAAACAGTGAACATACCAGAAAAACCTTATAAGAGCGTTAAATCAACGTAAAACAGTTAAAATACCAGAAAAACCTTATAAGAGCGTTAAATCATCTTAAAACGCTGTTATATATAGAAAAACCATTAAAAAGTGATAAATCGTCGTATTACACTAAAAATCATTGAAAAACACAATTTGTCAAACCGTCGTAAAACAGTGAAAATTTCAGATAAACCTTTCAAGAGCGTTTTATCGTCGTAAAACAGTGAAAATACCAGAAAAACCTTATAAGAGCGTTAAATCGTCGTAAAATAGTGAAAATACCAGAAAAACCTTATAAGAGCGTTAAATCGTCGAAAAACAGTGAAAATACCAGAAAAACCTTATGCGAGCGTTAAATCGTCGTAAAACAGTGAAAATACCAGAAAAACCTTATAAGAGCGTTAAATCGACGTAAAACAGTTAAAATACCAGAAAAACCTTATAAGAGCGTTAAATCATCTTAAAACGCTGTGAAATATAGAAAAACCATTAAAAAGTGATAAATCGTCGTATTACACTAATAATCATTGAAAAACCCTAAAAATTTGTCAAATCGTCAAAAAAACAGTGAAAATACCAGAAAAACCTAATAAGAGCGTTAAATCGTCCTCAAACGCTGTAAAATATAGAAAAACCAATAAAAAGTGATAAATCGTCGTATTACACCAATAATCATTGAAAAACCCTAAAAATTTGTCAAATCGTCGTAAAACAGTGAGAATACCAGAACAACCTTATAAGAGCGTTAAATCGTCTAAAAACGCTGTAAAATATAGAAAAACCATAAAAAAGTGTTAAATCGTCGAATTACACTAAAAATCATTGAAAAACCCTTAAAATTTGTCAAACCGTCGTAAAACAGTGAAAATACCAGATAAACCTTACAAGAGCGTTTTATCGTCGTAAAACAGTGAAAATACCAGAAAAACCTTATAAGAGCGTTAAATCGTCGTAAAACAGTGAAAATACCAGAAAAACCTTATTAGAGCGTTAAATCGTCGTAAAACAGTGTAAATACCAGAAAAACCTTATAAGAGCGTTAAATCATCTTAAAACGCTGTAAAATATAGAAAAACCATAAAAAAGTGATAAATCGTCGTATTGCACTAAAAATCATTGAAAAACCCTTCAAATTTGTCAAATCGTCGTTAAACAGTGAAAATACCAGAAAAACCTTATAAGAGCGTTAAATCGTCGTAAAACAGTGAAAATACCAGAACAACCTTATAAGAGCGATAAATCATCTTAAAACGCTGTAAAATATAGAAAAACCATTAAAAAGTGATAAATCGTCGTATTACACTAATAATCATTGAAAAATTCTAAAAATTTGTCAAATCGTCGTAAAACAGTGAAAATACCAGAAAAACCTTATTAGAGCGTTAAATCGTCGTCAAACAGTGAAAATACCAGAAAAACCTTAAAAGAACGTTAAATCGTCGTAAAACAGTGTAAATACCAGAAAAACCTTATAAGAGCGTCAAGTCGTCGTTAAACAGTGAACATACCAGAAAAACTTTATAAGAGCGTTAAATCGATGTAAAACAGTTAAAATACCAGAAAAACCTTATAAGAGCGTTAAATCATCTTAAAACGCTGTAATATATAGAAAAACCATTAAAAAGTGATAAATCGTCGTATTACACTAATAATCATTGAAAAACTCTAAAAATTTGTCAAATCGTCGTAAAACAGTGAAAATACCAGAAAAACCTTATAAGAGCGTTAAATCGTCTTAAAACACTGTAAAATATAGAAAAACCATTAAAATGTGTTAAATCGTCGTATTACACTAAAAATCATTGAAAAACCCTAAAAAATTGTCAAATCGTCGTAAAACAGTGAAAATGCCAGAAAAACCTTATACGAGGGTTAAATCGTCGTAAAACAGCGAAAATACAGGAAAAACCTTATAAGAGCGTTAAATCGTCGTAAAACAGTGAAAATACCAGAAGAACCTTATAAGAGCGTTAAATCGTCCTCAAACGCTGTAAAATATAGAAAAACCATTAAAAAGTGTTTGATCGTCGTATTTCACTGAAAATCATTAAAAAACTCTTACAATTTGTCACATTATCGTAAAAAAGTGAAAATACCACAAAAACCTTATACGAGCGTTTAATCGTCGTTAAACAGTGTAAATACCAGAAAAACCTTATAAGAGCGTTAAATCGACGAAAAACAGTGAAAATACCAGAAAAACCTTATACGAGCGTTAAATCATCTTAAAACGCTGTAAAATATAGAAAAACCATTAAAAAGTGTTAAATCGTCGTATTACACTAAAAATCATTGAAAAACCCTTAAAATTTGTCAAACCGTCGTAAAACAGTGAAAATACCAGATAAACCTTACAAGAGCGTTTTATCGTCGTAAAACAGTGAAAATACAAGAAAAACCTTATAAGAGCGTTAAATCGTCGTAAAACAGTGAAAATACCAGAAAAACCTTATAAGAGCGTTAAATCGTCGTAAAACAGTGTAAATACCAGAAAAACCTTATAAGAGCGTCAAGTCGTCGTTAAACAGTGAAAATTCCAGAAAAACCTTATAAGAGCGTTAAATCGACGTAAAACAGTTAAAATACCAGAAAAACCTTATAAGAGCGTTAAATCATCTTAAAACGCTGTAAAATATAGAAAAACCATAAAAAAGTGATAAATCGTCGTATTGCACTAAAAATCATTGAAAAACCCTTCAAATTTGTCAAATCGTCGTTAAACAGTGAAAATACCAGAAAAACCTTATAAGAGCGTTAAATCGTCGTAAAACAGTGAAAATACCAGAACAACCTTATAAGAGCGTTAAATCATCTTAAAACGCTGTAAAATATAGAAAAACCATTAAAAAGTGATAAATCGTCGTATTACACTAATAATCATTGAAAAACTCTAAAAATTTGTCAAATCGTCGTAAAACAGTGTAAATACCAGAAAAACCTTATAAGAGCGTTAAATCGTCTTAAAACACTGTAAAATATAGAAAAACCATTAAAATGTGTTAAATCGTCGTATTACACTAAAAATCATTGAAAAACCCTAAAAAATTGTCAAATCGTCGTAAAACAGTGAAAATGCCAGAAAAACCTTATACGAGGGTTAAATCGTCGTAAAACAGCGAAAATACAGGAAAAACCTTATAAGAGCGTTAAATCGTCGTAAAACAGTGAAAATACCAGAAGAACCTTATAAGAGCGTTAAATCGTCCTCAAACGCTATAAAATATAGAAAAACCATTAGAAAGTTTTTGATCGTCGTATTTCACTGAAAATCATTAAAAAACTCTTACAATTTGTCACATTATCGTAAAACAGTGAAAATACCACAAAAACCTTATACGAGCGTTTAATCGTCGTTAAACAGTGTAAATACCAGAAAAACCTTATAAGAGCGTCAAATCCTCGTTAAACAGTGAAAATACCAGATAAACCTTATAAGAGCGTTAAATCGACGAAAATCAGTGAAAATACCAGAAAAACCTTATACGAGCGTTAAATCGTCCTAAAATAGTGAAAATACCAGAAAAACCTTATTAGAGCGTTAAATCGTCGTTAAACAGTGAAAATACCAGAAAAACCTTATAAGAACGTTAAATCGTCGTAAAACAGTGTAAATACCAGAAAAACCTTATAAGAGCGTCAAGTCGTCGTTAAACAGTGAACATACCAGAAAAACTTTATAAGAGCGTTAAATCGACGTAAAACAGTTAAAATACCAGAAAAACCTTATAAGAGCGTTAAATCATCTTAAAACGCTGTAATATATAGAAAAACCATTAAAAAGTGATAAATCGTCGTATTACACTAATAATCATTGAAAAACTCTAAAAATTTGTCAAATCGTCGTAAAACAGTGAAAATACCAGAAAAACCTTATAAGAGCGTTAAATCATCTTAAAAAGCTGTAAAATATAGAAAAACCATTAAAAAGTGATAAATCGTCGTATTACACTAATAATCATTGAAAAACCCTAAAAATTTGTCAAATCGTCGTTAAACAGTGAAAATACCAGATAAACCTTATAAGAGCGTTAAATCGTCTTAAAACACTGTAAAATATAGAAAAACCATTAAAATGTGTTAAATCGTCGTATTACACTAAAAATCATTGAAAAACCCTAAAAAATTGTCAAATCGTCGTAAAACAGTGAAAATGCCAGAAAAACCTTATACGAGGGTTAAATCGTCGTAAAACAGCGAAAATACAGGAAAAACCTTATAAGAGCGTTAAATCGTCGTAAAACAGTGAAAATACCAGAAGAACCTTATAAGAGCGTTAAATCGTCCTCAAACGCTATAAAATATAGAAAAACCATTAAAAAGTTTTTGATCGTCGTATTTCACTGAAAATCATTAAAAAACTCTTACAATTTGTCACATTATCGTAAAACAGTGAAAATACCACAAAAACCTTATACGAGCGTTTAATCGTCGTTAAACAGTGTAAATACCAGAAAAACCTTATAAGAGCGTCAAATCCTCGTTAAACAGTGAAAATACCAGAGAAACCTTATAAGAGCGTTAAATCGACGAAAATCAGTGAAAATACCAGAAAAACCTTATACGAGCGTTAAATCGTCCTAAAATAGTGAAAATACCAGAAAAACCTTATAAGAGCGTCAAGTCGTCGTTAAACAGTGAACATACCAGAAAAAATTTATAAGAGCGTTAAATCGACGTAAAACAGTTAAAATACCAGAAAAACCTTATAAGAGCGTTAAATCATCTTAAAACGCTGTTATATATAGAAAAACCATTAAAAAGTGATAAATCGTCGTATTACACTAAAAATCATTGAAAAACACTTAAAATTTGTCAAACCGTCGTAAAACAGTGAAAATTTCAGATAAACCTTACAAGAGCGTTTTATCGTCGTAAAACAGTGAAAATACCAGAAAAACCTTAAGAGAGCGTTAAATCGTCGTAAAACAGTGAAAATACCAGAAAAACCTTATAAGAGCGTTAAATCGTCGAAAAACAGTGAAAATACTAGAAAAACCTTATAAGAGCGTTAAATCGACGTAAAACAGTTAAAATACCAGAAAAACCTTAAAAGAGCGTTAAATCATCTTAAAACGCTGTAATATATAGAAAAACCATTAAAAAGTGATAAATCGTCGTATTACACTAAAAATCATTGAAAAACACTTAAAATTTGTCAAACCGTCGTAAAACAGTAAAAATTTCAGATAAACCTTACAAGAGCGTTTTATCGTCGTAAAACAGTGAAAATACCAGAAAAACCTTAAAAGAGCGTTAAATCGTCGTAAAACAGTGAAAATACCAGAAAAACCTTATAAGAGCGTTAAATCGTCGAAAAACAGTGAAAATACCAGAAAAACCTTATGCGAGCGTTAAATCGTCGTAAAACAGTGAAAATACCAGAAAAACCTTAAAAGAGCTTTAAATCGTCGTAAAACAGTGTAAATACCAGAAAAACCTTATTAGAGCGTTAAATCGTCGTAAAACAGTGTAAATACCAGAAAAACCTTATAAGAGCGTCAAGTCGTCGTTAAACAGTGAAAATACCAGAAAAAACTTATAAGAGCGTTAAATCGACGTAAAACAGTTAAAATACCAGAAAAACCTTATCAGAGCGTTAAATCATCTTAAAACGCTGTGAAATATAGAAAAACCATTAAAAAGTGATAAATCGTCGTATTACACTAATAATCATTGAAAAACCCTAAAAATTTGTCAAATCGTCGTAAAACAGTGAGAATACCAGAACAACCTTATAAGAGCGTTAAATCGTCTAAAAACAGTGAAAATACCAGAAAAACCTTATAAGAGCGTTAAATCGTCGTAAAACAGTGTAAATACCAGAAAAACCTTATAAGAGCGTCAAGTCGTCGTTAAACAATGAAAATACCAGAAAAACCTTATAAGAGCGTTAAATCATCTTAAAACGCTGTAAAATATAGAAAAACCATTAAAAAGTGATAAATCGTCGTATTGCTTTAAAAATCATTGAAAAACCCTTCAAATTTGTCAAATCGTCGTTAAACAGTGAAAATACCAGAAAAACCTTATAAGAGCGTTAAATCGTCGTAAAACAGTGAAAATACCAGAACAACCTTATAAGAGCGTTAAATCGTCTAAAAACGCTGTAAAATATAGAAAAACCATTAAAAAGTGTTAAATCGTCGTATTACACTAAAAATCATTGAAAAACACTTAAAATTTGTCAAACCGTCGTTGAACAGTGAAAATTTCAGATAAACCTTACAAGAGCGTTTTATCGTCGTAAAACAGTGAAAATACCAGAAAAACCTTATAAGAGCGTCAAGTCGTCGTTAAACAGTGAACATACCAGAAAAACCTTATAAGAGCGTTTTATCGTCGTAAAACAGTGAAAATACCAGAAAAACCTGATAAGAGCGTTAAATCGTCGTAAAACAGTGAAAATACCAGATAAACCTTATAAGAGCGTTAAATCGTCTTAAAACGCTGTAAAATATAGAAAAACCATTAAAAATTGTTAAATCGTCGTTAAACAGTGAAAATACCAGAGAAACCTTATAGGAGCGTTAAATCGACGTAAAACAGTTAAAATACCAGAAAAACCTTATTAGAGCGTTAAATCATCTTAAAACGCTGTAATATATAGAAAAACCATTAAAAAGTGATTAATCGTCGTATAACACTAAAAATCATTGAAAGACACTTTTAATTTGTCAAACCGTCGTAAAACAGTGAAAATTTCAGATAAACCTTACAAGAGCGTTTTATCGTCGTAAAACAGTGAAAATACCAGAAAAACCTTATAAGAGCGTTAAATCGTCGTAAAACAGTGAAAATACCAGAAAAACCTGATAAGAGCGTTAAATCGTCGTAAAACAGTGAAAATACCAGAAAAACCTTATAAGAGCGTCAAGTCGTCGATAAACAGTGAACATACCAGAAAAACCTTATAAGAGCGTTCAATCGACGTAAAACAGTTAAAATACCAGAAAAACCTTATAAGAGCGTTAAATCATCTTAAAACGCTGTAATATATAGAAAAACCATTAAAAAGTGATTAATCGTCGTATTACACTAAAAATCATTGAAAGACACTTTAAATTTGTCAAACCGTCGTAAAACAGTGAAAATTTCAGATAAACCTTACAAGAGCGTTTTATCGTCGTAAAACAGTGAAAATACCAGAAAAACCTTATAAGAGCGTTAAATCGTCGCAAAACAGTGAAAATACCAGAAAAACCTTATAAGATCGTTAATTTGTCTTAAAACGCTATAAAATATAGAAAAACCATTAAAAAGTGTTAAATCGTCGTATTTAACTAAAAATCGTTGAAAAACCCTTAATATTTGTCATATCGTCGTTCAACAGTGAAAATACCAGAAAAACCTTATAAGAGCGTTAAATCGACGTAAAACAGTTAAAATACCAGAAAAACCTTATAAGAGTGTTTAATCGTCGTAAAACAGTGAAAATACCAGAAAAACCTTAAAAGAGCGTTAAATCGTCGTAAAACAGTGAAATAACCAGAAAAACCTTATAAGAGCGTTAAATCGTCGTAAAACAGTGTTAATATCAGAAAAACCTTATAAGAGCGTCAAGTCGTCGTCAAACAGTGAAAATACCAGAAAAACCTTATAAGAGCGTTAAATCGACGTAAAACAGTTAAAATACCAGAAAAACCTTATAAGAGCGTTAAATCATCTTAAAAAGCTGTAAAATATAGAAAAACCATTAAAAAGTGATAAATCGTCGTATTACACTAATATTCATTGAAAAACCCTAAAAATTTGTCAAATCGTCGTAAAACAGCGAAAATACATGAAAAACCTTATAAGAGCGTTAAATCGTCGTAAAACAGTGAAAATACCAGAAAAACCTTATAAGAGCGTTAAATCGTCGTAAAACAGTGTTAATACCAGAAAAACCTTATAAGAGCGTCAAGTCGTCGTCAAACAGTGAAAATACCAGAAAAACCTTATAAGAGCGTTTAATCGACGTAAAACAGTTAAAATACCAGAAAAACCTTATAAGAGCGTTAAATCATCTTTAAACGCTGTAAAATATAGAAAAACCATTAAAAAGTGATAAATCGTCCAAATACACTAATAATCATTGAAAAACTCTTAAAATTTGTCAAATCGTCGTAAAACAGTGAAAATACCAGAAAAACCTTATAAGAGCGTTAAATCATCTTAAAAAGCTGTAAAATATAGAAAAACCATTAAAAAGTGATAAATCGTCGTATTACACTAATAATCATTGAAAAACCCTAAAAATTTGTCAAATCGTCGCAAAACAGTGAAAATACCAGAAAAACCTTATACGAGGGTTAAATCGTCGTAAAACAGCGAAAATACAGGAAAAACCTAATAAGAGCGTTAAATCGTCGTAAAACAGTGAAAATACCAGAAGAACCTTATAAGAGCGTTAAATCGTCCTCAAACGCTGTAAAATATAGAAAAACCATTAAAAAGTGTTTGATCGTCGTATTTCACTGAAAATCATTAAAAAACTCTTACAATTTGTCACATTATCGTAAAAAAGTGAAAATACCACAAAAACCTTATACGAGCGTTTAATCGTCGTTAAACAGTGTAAATACCAGAAAAACCTTATAAGAGCGTCAAATCGTCGTTAAACAGTGAAAATACCAGAGAAACCTTATAAGAGCGTTCAATCGACGAAAAACAGTGAAAATACCAGAAAAACCTTATACGAGCGTTAAATCGTCCTAAAACAGTGAAAATACCAGAAAAACCTTATAAGAGCGTCAAGTCGTCGTTAAACAGTGAACATACCAGAAAAACTTTATAAGAGCGTTAAATCGACGTAAAACAGTTAAAATACCAGAAAAACCTGATAAGAGCGTTAAATCGTCGTAAAACAGTGAAAATACCAGATAAACCTTATAAGAGCGTTAAATCGTCTTAAAACGCTGTAAAATATAGAAAAACCATTAAAAATTGTTAAATCGTCGTTAAACAGTGAAAATACCAGAGAAACCTTATAGGAGCGTTAAATCGACGTAAAACAGTTAAAATACCAGAAAAACCTTATAAGAGCGTTAAATCATCTTAAAACGCTGTAATATATAGAAAAACCATTTAAAAGTGATAAATCGTCGTATTACACTAAAAATCATTGAAAAACACTTAAAATTTGTCAAACCGTCGTAAAACAGTGAAAATTTCAGATAAACCTTACAAGAGCGTTTTATCGTCGTAAAACAGTGAAAATACCAGAAAAACCTTATAAGAGCGTCAAGTCGTCGTTAAACAGTGAACATACCAGAAAAACCTTATAAGAGCGTTCAATCGACGTAAAACAGTTAAAATACCAGAAAAACCTTATAAGAGCGTTAAATCATCTTAAAACGCTGTAATATATAGAAAAACCATTAAAAAGTGATAAATCGTCGTATTACACTAAAAATCATTGAAAAACACTTTAAATTTGTTAAACCGTCGTAAAACAGTGAAAATTTCAGATAAACCTTACAAGAGCGTTTTACCGTCGTAAAACAGTGAAAATACCAGAAAAACCTTATAAGAGCGTTAAATCGTCGTAAAACAGTGAAAATACCAGAAAAACCTTATAAGATCGTTAATTTGTCTTAAAACGCTGTAAAATATAGAAAAACCATTAAAAAGTGTTAAATCGTCGTATTCAACTAAAAATCGTTGAAAAACCCTTAATATTTGTCATATCGTCGTTAAACAGTGAAAATACCAGAAAAACCTTATAAGAGCGTTAAATCGACGTAAAACAGTTAAAATACCAGAAAAACCTTATAAGAGCGTTTAATCGTCGTAAAACAGTGAAAATACCAGAAAAACCTTAAAAGAGCGTTAAATCGTCGTAAAACAGTGAAATAACCAGAAAAACCTTATAAGAGCGTTAAATCGTCGTAAAACAGTGTAAATATCAGAAAAACCTTATAAGAGCGTCAAATCGTCGTTAAACAGTGAAAATACCAGAGAAACCTTATAAGAGCGTTCGATCGACGAAAAACAGTGAAAATACCAGAAAAACCTTATACGAGCGTTAAATCGTCCTAAAACAGTGAAAATACCAGAAAAACCTTATTAGAGCGTTAAATCGTCGTAAAACAGTTAAAATACCAGAAAAACCTTATAAGAACGTTAAATCGTCGTAAAACAGTGTAAATACCAGAAAAACCTTATAAGAGCGTCAAGTCGTCGTTAAACAGTGAACATACCAGAAAAACTTTATAAGAGCGTTAAATCGACGTAAAACAGTTAAAATACCAGAAAAACCTTATAAGAGCGTTAAATCATCTTAAAACGCTGTAATATATAGAAAAACCATTAAAAAGTGATAAATCGTCGTATTACACTAATAATCATTGAAAAACTCTAAAAATTTGTCAAATCGTCGTAAAACAGTGAAAATACCAGAAAAACCTTATAAGAGCGTTAAATCATCTTAAAAAGCTGTAAAATATAGAAAAACCATTAAAAAGTGATAAATCGTCGTATTACACTAATAATCATTGAAAAACCCTAAAAATTTGTCAAATCGTCGTTAAACAGTGAAAATACCAGATAAACCTTATAAGAGCGTCAAGTCGTCGTTAAACAGTGAACATACCAGAAAAACCTTATAAGAGCGTCAAGTCGTCGTTAAACAGTGAACATACCAGAAAAACCTTATAAGAGCGTTAAATCGACGTAAAACAGTTAAAATACCAGAAAAACCTTATAAGAGCGTTAAATCATCTTAAAACGCTGTTATATATAGAAAAACCATTAAAAAGTGATAATTCGTCGTATTACACTAAAAATCATTGAAAAACACTTAAAATTTGTCAAACCGTCGTAAAACAGTGAAAATTTCAGATAAACCTTTCAAGAGCGTTTTATCGTCGTAAAACAGTGAAAATACCAGAAAAACCTTATAAGAGCGTTAAATCGTCGTAAAACAGTGAAAATACCAGAAAAACCTTATAAGAGCGTTAAATCGTCGAAAAACAGTGAAAATACCAGAAAAACCTTATGCGAGCGTTAAATCGTCGTTAAACAGTGAAAATACCAGAAAAACCTTAAAAGAGCTTTAAATCGTCGTAAAACAGTGTAAATACCAGAAAAACCTTATAAGAGCGTTAAATCGTCGTAAAACAGTGTAAATACCAGAAAAACCTTATAAGAGCGTCAAGTCGTCGTTAAACAGTGAAAATACCAGAAAAACCTTATAAGAGCGTTAAATCGACGTAAAACAGTTAAAATACCAGAAAAACCTTATAAGAGCGTTAAATCATCTTAAAACGCTGTAAAATGTAGAAAAACCATTAAAAAGTGATAAATCGTCGTATTACACTAATAATCATTGAAAAACTTCAAAAATTTGTCAAATCGTCGTAAAACAGTGAAAATACCAGAAAAACCTTATAAGAGCGTTAAATCATCTTAAAAAGCTGTAAAATATAGAAAAACCATTAAAAAGTGATAAATCGTCGTATTACACTAATAATCATTGAAAAACCCTTAAAATTTGTCAAATCGTCGTAAAACAGTGAAAATACCAGATAAACCTTATAAGAGCGTTAAATCGTCTTAAAACACTGTAAAATATAGAAAAACCATTAAAATGTGTTAAATCGTCGTATTACACTAAAAATCATTGAAAAACCCTAAAAAATTGTCAAATCGTCGTAAAACAGTGAAAATGCCAGAAAAACCTTATACGAGGGTTAAATCGTCGTAAAACAGCGAAAATACAGGAAAAACCTTATAAGAGCGTCAAGTCGTCGTTAAACAGTGAAAATTTCAGATAAACCTTACAAGAGCGTTTTATCGTCGTAAAACAGTGAAAATACCAGAAATACCTTATAAGAGCGTTAAATCGTCGTAAAACAGTGAAAATACCAGAAAATCCTTATAAGAGCGTTAAATCGTCGTAAAACAGTGAAAATACCAGAAAAACCTTATAAGATCGTTAATTTGTCTTAAAACGCTGTAAAATATAGAAAAACCATTAAAAAGTGTTAAATCGTCGTATTAAACTAAAAATTGTTGAAAAACCCTTAATATTTGTCAAATCGTCGTTAAACAGTGAAAATACCAGAAAAACCTTATAAGAGCGTTAAATCGACGTAAAACAGTTAAAATACCAGAAAAACCTTATAAGAGCGTTTAATCGTCGTAAAACAGTGAAAATACCAGAAAAACCTTAATAGAGCGTCAAATCGTCGTAAAACAGTGTAAATACCAGAAAAACCTTAAAAGAGCGTTAAATCGTCGTAAAACAGTGAAAATACCAGAAAAACCTTATAAGAGCGTTAAATCATCTAAAAACGCTGTAAAATATAGAAAAACCATTAAAAAGTGATAAATCGTCGTATTACACTAATAATCATTGAAAAACTCTAAAAATTTGTCAAATCGTCGTAAAACAGTGAAAATACCAGAAAAACCTTATAAGAGCGTTAAATCATCTTAAAAAGCTGTAAAATATAGAAAAACCATTAAAAAGTGATAAATCGTCGTATTACACTAATAATCATTGAAAAACCCTAAAAATTTGTCAAATCGTCGTAAAACAGTGAAAATACCAGATAAACCTTATAAGAGCGTTAAATCGTCTGAAAACACTGTAAAATATAGAAAAACCATTAAAATGTGTTAAATCGTCGTATTACACTAAAAATCATTGAAAAACCCTAAAAAATTGTCAAATCGTCGTAAAACAGTGAAAATGCCAGAAAAACCTTATACGAGGGTTAAATCGTCGTAAAACAGCGAAAATACAGGAAAAACCTTATAAGAGCGTTAAATCGTCGTAAAACAGTGAAAATACCAGAAGAACCTTATAAGAGCGTTAAATCGTCCTCAAACGCTGTAAAATATAGAAAAACCATTAAAAAGTGTTTGATCGTCGTATTTCACTGAAAATCATTAAAAAACTCTTACAATTTGTCACATGATCGTAAAAAAGTGAAAATACCACAAAAACCTTATACGAGCGTTTAATCGTTGTTAAACAGTGTAAATACCAGAAAAACCTTATAAGAGCGTCAAATCGTCGTTAAACAGTGAAAATACCAGAGAAACCTTATAAGAGCGTTCAATCGACGAAAAACAGTGAAAATACCAGAAAAACCTTATACGAGCGTTAAATCGTCCTAAAACAGTGAAAATACCAGAAAAACCTTATTAGAGCGTTAAATCGTCGTAAAACAGTGAAAATACCAGAAAAAACCTTATAAGAACGTTAAATCGTCGTAAAACAGTGTAAATACCAGAAAAACCTTATAAGAGCGTCAAGTCGTCGTTAAACAGTGAACATACCAGAAAAACTTTATAAGAGCGTTAAATCGACGTAAAACAGTTAAAATACCAGAAAAACCTTATAAGAGCGTTAAATCATCTTAAAACGCTGTAATATATAGAAAAACCATTAAAAAGTGATAAATCGTCGTATTACACTAATAATCATTGAAAAACTCTAAAAATTTGTCAAATCGTCGTAAAACAGTGAAAATACCAGAAAAACCTTATAAGAGCGTTAAATCATCTTAAAAAGCTGTAAAATATAGAAAAACCATTAAAAAGTGATAAATCGTCGTATTACACTAATAATCATTGAAAAACCCTAAAAATTTGTCAAATCGTCGTTAAACAGTGAAAATACCAGATAAACCTTATAAGAGCGTCAAGTCGTCGTTAAACAGTGAACATACCAGAAAAACCTTATAAGAGCGTCAAGTCGTCGTTAAACAGTGAACATACCAGAAAAACCTTATAAGAGCGTTAAATCGACGTAAAACAGTTAAAATACCAGAAAAACCTTATAAGAGCGTTAAATCATCTTAAAACGCTGTAATATATAGAAAAACCATTAAAAAGTGATAATTCGTCGTATTACACTAAAAATCATTGAAAAACACTTAAAATTTGTCAAACCGTCGTAAAACAGTGAAAATTTCAGATAAACCTTTCAAGAGCGTTTTATCGTCGTAAAACAGTGAAAATACCAGAAAAACCTTATAAGAGCGTGAAATCGTCGTAAAACAGTGAAAATACCAGAAAAACCTTATAAGAGCGTTAAATCGTCGAAAAACAGTGAAAATACCAGAAAAACCTTATGCGAGCGTTAAATCGTCGTAAAACAGTGAAAATACCAGAAAAACCTTAAAAGAGCTTTAAATCGTCGTAAAACAGTGTAAATACCAGAAAAACCTTATAAGAGCGTTAAATCGTCGTAAAACGTGTAAATACCAGAAAAACCTTATAAGAGCGTCAAGTCGTCGTTAAACAGTGAAAATACCAGAAAAACCTTATAAGAGCGTTAAATCGACGTAAAACAGTTAAAATACCAGAAAAACCGTATAAGAGCGTTAAATCATCTTAAAACGCTGTAAAATATAGAAAAACCATTAAAAAGTGATAAATCGTCGTATTACACTAATAATCATTGAAAAACTTCAAAAATTTGTCAAATCGTCGTAAAACAGTGAAAATACCAGAAAAACCTTATAAGAGCGTTAAATCATCTTAAAAAGCTGTAAAATATAGAAAAACCATTAAAAAGTGATAAATCGTCGTATTACACTAATAATCATTGAAAAACCCTTAAAATTTGTCAAATCGTCGTAAAACAGTGAAAATACCAGATAAACCTTATAAGAGCGTTAAATCGTCTTAAAACACTGTAAAATATAGAAAAACCATTAAAATGTGTTAAATCGTCGTATTACACTAAAAATCATTGAAAAACCCTAAAAAATTGTCAAATCGTCGTAAAACAGTGAAAATGCCAGAAAAACCTTATACGAGGGTTAAATCGTCGTAAAACAGCGAAAATACAGGAAAAACCTTATAAGAGCGTCAAGTTGTCGTTAAACAGTGAAAATTTCAGATAAACCTTACAAGAGCGTTTTATCGTCGTAAAACAGTGAAAATACCAGAAATACCTTATAAGAGCGTTAAATCGTCGTAAAACAGTGAAAATACCAGAAAATCCTTATAAGAGCGTTAAATCGTCGTAAAACAGTGAAAATACCAGAAAAACCTTATAAGATCGTTAATTTGTCTTAAAACGCTGTAAAATATAGAAAAACCATTAAAAAGTGTTAAATCGTCGTATTAAACTAAAAATTGTTGAAAAACCCTTAATATTTGTCAAATCGTCGTTAAACAGTGAAAATACCAGAAAAACCTAATAAGAGCGTTAAATCGACGTAAAACAGTTAAAATACCAGAAAAACCTTATAAGAGCGTTTAATCGTCGTAAAACAGTGAAAATACCAGAAAAACCTTAATAGAGCGTCAAATCGTCGTAAAACAGTGTAAATACCAGAAAAACCTTAAAAGAGCGTTAAATCGTCGTAAAACAGTGAAAATACCAGAAAAACCTTATAAGAGCGTTAAATCATCTAAAAACGCTGTAAAATATAGAAAAACCATTAAAAAGTGATAAATCGTCGTATTACACTAATAATCATTGAAAAACTCTAAAAATTTGTCAAATCGTCGTAAAACAGTGAAAATACCAGAAAAACCTTATAAGAGCGTTAAATCATCTTAAAAAGCTGTAAAATATAGAAAAACCATTAAAAAGTGATAAATCGTCGTATTACACTAATAATCATTGAAAAACCCTAAAAATTTGTCAAATCGTCGTAAAACAGTGAAAATACCAGATAAACCTTATCAGAGCGTTAAATCGTCTGAAAACACTGTAAAATATAGAAAAACCATTAAAATGTGTTAAATCGTCGTATTACACTAAAAATCATTGAAAAACCCTAAAAAATTGTCAAATCGTCGTAAAACAGTGAAAATGCCAGAAAAACCTTATACGAGGGTTAAATCGTCGTAAAACAGCGAAAATACAGGAAAAACCTTATAAGAGCGTTAAATCGTCGTAAAACAGTGAAAATACCAGAAGAACCTTATAAGAGCGTTAAATCGTCCTCAAACGCTGTAAAATATAGAAAAACCATTAAAAAGTGTTTGATCGTCGTATTTCACTGAAAATCATTAAAAAACTCTTACAATTTGTCACATGATCGTAAAAAAGTGAAAATACCACAAAAACCTTATACGAGCGTTTAATCGTCGTTAAACAGTGTAAATACCAGAAAAACCTTATTAGAGCGTTAAATCGTCGTAAAACAGTGAAAATACCAGAAAAACCTTATAAGAACGTTAAATCGTCGTAAAACAGTGTAAATACCAGAAAAACCTTATAAGAGCGTCAAGTCGTCGTTAAACAGTGAACATACCAGAAAAACTTTATAAGAGCGTTAAATCGACGTAAAACAGTTAAAATACCAGAAAAACCTTATAAGAGCGTTAAATCATCTTAAAACGCTGTAATATATAGAAAAACCATTAAAAAGTGATAAATCGTCGTATTACACTAATAATCATTGAAAAACTCTAAAAATTTGTCAAATCGTCGTAAAACAGTGAAAATACCAGAAAAACCTTATAAGAGCGTGAAATCATCTTAAAAAGCTGTAAAATATAGAAAAACCATTAAAAAGTGATAAATCGTCGTATTACACTAATAATCATTGAAAAACCCTAAAAATTTGTCAAATCGTCGTAAAACAGTGAAAATACAAGATAAACCTTATAAGAGCGTTAAATCGTCTTAAAACACTGTAAAATATAGAAAAACCATTAAAATGTGTTAAATCGTCGTATTACACTAAAAATCATTGAAAAACCCTAAAAAATTGTCAAATCATCGTAAAACAGTGAAAATGCCAGAAAAACCTTATACGAGGGTTAAATCGTCGTAAAACAGCGAAAATACAGGAAAAACCTTATAAGAGCGTTAAATCGTCGTAAAACAGTGAAAATACCAGAAAAACCTTATAAGAGCGTTAAATCGTCGTAAAATAGTGAAAATACCAGAAAAACCTTATAAGAACGTTAAATCGTCGGAAAACAGTGTAAATACCAGAAAAACCTTATAAGAGCGTCAAGTCGTCGTTAAACAGTGAACATACCAGAAAAACTTTATAAGAGCGTTAAATCGACGTAAAACAGTTAAAATACCAGAAAAACCTTATAAGAGCGTTAAATCATCTTAAAACGCTGTAATATATAGAAAAACCATTAAAAAAAGATAAATCGTCGTATTACACTAATAATCATTGAAAAACTCTAAAAATTTGTCAAATCGTCATAAAACAGTGAAAATACCAGAAAAACCTTATAAGAGCGTTAAATCATCTAAAGAAGCTGTAGAATATAGAAAAACCATTAAAAAGTAATAAATCGTCGTATTACACTAATAATCATTGAAAAACCCTAAAAATTTGTCAAATCGTCGTAAAACAGTGAAAATACCAGATAAACCTTATAAGAGCGTTAAATCGTCTTAAAACACTGTAAAATATAGAAAAACCATTAAAATGTGTTAAATCGTCGTATTACACTAAAAATCATTGAAAAACCCCTTAAAAATTGTCAAATCGTCGTAAAACAGTGAAAATCCCAGAAAAACCTTATACGAGGGTTAAATCGTCGTAAAACAGCGAAAATACAGGAAAAACCTTATAAGAGCGTTAAATCGTCGTAAAACAGTGAAAATACCAGAAGAACCTTATAAGAGCGTTAAATCGTCCTCAAACGCTGTAAAATATAGAAAAACCATTAAAAAGTGTTTGATCGTCGTATTTCACTGAAAATCATTAAAAAACTCTTACAATTTGTCACATTATCGTAAAACAGTGAAAATACCACAAAAACCTTATACGAGCGTTTAATCGTCGTTAAACAGTGTAAATACCAGAAAAACCTTATAAGAGCGTCAAATCCTCGTTTAATAGTGAAAATACCAGAGAAACCTTATAAGAGCGTTAAATCGACGAAAAACAGTGAAAATACCAGAAAAACCTTATACGGGCGTTAAATCGTCCTAAAACAGTGAAAATACCAGAAAAACCTTATAAGAGCGTCAAGTCGTCGTTAAACAGTGAACATACCAGAAAAACTTTATAAGAGCGTTAAATCGACGTAAAACAGTTTAAATACCAGAAAAACCTTATTAGAGCGTTAAATCATCTTAAAACGCTGTAATATATAGAAAAACCATTAAAAAGTGATAAATCGTCGTATTACACTAATAATCATTGAAAAACCCTAAAAATTTTTTCAAATCGTCGTAAAACAGTGAAAATACCAGAAAAACCTTATAAGAGCGTCAAGTCGTCGTTAAAGAGTGAACATACCAGAAAAACCTTATAAGAGCGTTAAATCGACGTAAAACAGTTAAAATACCAGAAAAACCTTATAAGAGCGTTAAATCATCTTAAAACGCTGTTATATATAGAAAAACCATTAAAAAGTGATAAATCGTCGTATTACACTAAAAATCATTGAAAAACACTTAAAATTTGTCAAACCGTCGTAAAACAGTGAAAATTTCAGATAAACCTTTCAAGAGCGTTTTATCGTCGTAAAACAGTGAAAATACCAGAAAAACCTTATAAGAGCGTTAAATCGTCGTAAAACAGTGAAAATACCAGATAAACCTTATAAGAGCGTTAAATCGTCTTAAAACACTGTAAAATATAGAAAAACCATTAAAATGTGTTAAATCGTCGTATTACACTAAAAATCATTGAAAAACCCCTTAAAAATTGTCAAATCGTCGTAAAACAGTGAAAATGCCAGAAAAACCTTATACGAGGGTTAAATCGTCGTAAAACAGCGAAAATACAGGAAAAACCTTATAAGAGCGTTAAATCGTCGTAAAACAGTGAAAATACCAGAAGAACCTTATAAGAGCGTTAAATCGTCCTCAAACGCTGTAAAATATAGAAAAACCATTAAAAAGTGTTTGATCGTCGTATTTCACTGAAAATCATTAAAAAACTCTTACAATTTGTCACATTATCGTAAAACAGTGAAAATACCACAAAAACCTTATACGAGCGTTTAATCGTCGTTAAACAGTGTAAATACCAGAAAAACCTTATAAGAGCGTCAAATCCTCGTTTAATAGTGAAAATACCAGAGAAACCTTATAAGAGCGTTAAATCGACGAAAAACAGTGAAAATACCAGAAAAACCTTATACGGGCGTTAAATCGTCCTAAAACAGTGAAAATACCAGAAAAACCTTATAAGAGCGTCAAGTCGTCGTTAAACAGTGAACATACCAGAAAAACTTTATAAGAGCGTTAAATCGACGTAAAACAGTTTAAATACCAGAAAAACCTTATAAGAGCGTTAAATCATCTTAAAACGCTGTAATATATAGAAAAACCATTAAAAAGTGATAAATCGTCGTATTACACTAATAATCATTGAAAAACCCTAAAAATTTTTTCAAATCGTCGTAAAACAGTGAAAATACCAGAAAAACCTTATAAGAGCGTCAAGTCGTCGTTAAAGAGTGAACATACCAGAAAAACCTTATAAGAGCGTTAAATCGACGTAAAACAGTTAAAATACCAGAAAAACCTTATAAGAGCGTTAAATCATCTTAAAACGCTGTTATATATAGAAAAACCATTAAAAAGTGATAAATCGTCGTATTACACTAAAAATCATTGAAAAACACTTAAAATTTGTCAAACCGTCGTAAAACAGTGAAAATTTCAGATAAACCTTTCAAGAGCGTTTTATCGTCGTAAAACAGTGAAAATACCAGAAAAACCTTATAAGAGCGTTAAATCGTCGTAAAACAGTGAAAATACCAGATAAACCTTATAAGAGCGTTAAATCGTCTTAAAACACTGTAAAATATAGAAAAACCATTAAAATGTGTTAAATCGTCGTATTACACTAAAAATCATTGAAAAACCCCTTAAAAATTGTCAAATCGTCGTAAAACAGTGAAAATGCCAGAAAAACCTTATACGAGGGTTAAATCGTCGTAAAACAGCGAAAATACAGGAAAAACCTTATAAGAGCGTTAAATCGTCGTAAAACAGTGAAAATACCAGAAGAACCTTATAAGAGCGTTAAATCGTCCTCAAACGCTGTAAAATATAGAAAAACCATTCAAAAGTGTTTGATCGTCGTATTTCACTGAAAATCATTAAAAAACTCTTACAATTTGTCACATTATCGTAAAACAGTGAAAATACCACAAAAACCTTATACGAGCGTTTAATCGTCGTTAAACAGTGTAAATACCAGAAAAACCTTATAAGAGCGTTAAATCGACGTAAAAAAGTTAAAATACCAGAAAAACCTTATAAGAGCGTTAAATCATCTTAAAACGCTGTTATATATAGAAAAACCATTAAAAAGTGATAAATCGTCGTATTACACTAAAAATCATTGAAAAACACTTAAAATTTGTCAAACCGTCGTAAAACAGTGAAAATTTCAGATAAACCTTTCAAGAGCGTTTTATCGTCGTAAAACAGTGAAAATACCAGAAAAACCTTATAAGAGCGTTAAATCGTCGTAAAACAGTGAAAATACCAGAAAAACCTTATAAGAGCGTTAAATCGTCGAAAAACAGTGAAAATACCAGAAAAACCTTATGCGAGCGTTAAATCGTCGTAAAACAGTGAAAATACCAGAAAAACCTTAAAAGAGCTTTAAATCGTCGTAAAACAGTGTAAATACCAGAAAAACCTAATAAGAGCGTTAAATCGTCCTCAAACGCTGTAAAATATAGAAAAACCAATAAAAAGTGATAAATCGTCGTATTACACCAATAATCATTGAAAAACCCTAAAAATTTGTCAAATCGTCGTAAAACAGTGAGAATACCAGAAAAACCTTATAAGAGCGTTCAATTGTCGTAAAACAGTGTAAATACCAGAAAAACCTTATAAGAGCGTCAAGTCGTCGTCAAACAGTGAAAATACCAGAAAAACCTTATAAGAGCGTTAAATCGACGTAAAACAGTTAAAATACCAGAAAAACCTTAAAAGAGCGTTAAATCATCTTAAAACGCTGTAAAATATAGAAAAACCATTAAAAAGTGATAAATCGTCGTATTACACTAATAATCATTGAAAAACTTCAAAAATTTGTCAAATCGTCGTAAAACAGTGAAAATACCAGAAAAACCTTATAAGAGCGTTAAATCATCTTAAAAAGCTGTAAAATATAGAAAAACCATTAAAAAGTGATAAATCGTCGTATTACACTAATAATCATTGAAAAACCCTAAAAATTTGTCAAATCGTCGTAAAACAGTGAAAATACCAGATAAACCTTATAAGAGCGTTAAATCGTCTTAAAACACTGTAAAATATAGAAAAACCATTAAAATGTGTTAAATCGTCGTATTACACTAAAAATCATTGAAAAACCCTAAAAAATTGTCAAATCGTCGTAAAACAGTGAAAATGCCAGAAAAAACCTTATACGAGGGTTAAATCGTCGTAAAACAGCGAAAATACAGGAAAAACCTTATAAGAGCGTCAAGTCGTCGTTAAACAGTGAAAATTTCAGATAAACCTTACAAGAGCGGTTAATCGTCGTAAAACAGTGAAAATACCAGAAATACCTTATAAGAGCGTTAAATCGTCGTAAAACAGTGAAAATACCAGAAAATCCTTATAAGAGCGTTAAATCGTCGTAAAACAGTGAAAATACCAGAAAAACCTTATAAGATCGTTAATTTGTCTTAAAAAGCTGTAAAATATAGAAAAACCATTAAAAAGTGTTAAATCGTCGTATTACACTAAAAATCATTGAAAAACCCTTCAAATTTGTCAAATCGTCGTTCAACAGTGAAAATACCAGAAAAACCTTATAAGAGCTTTAAATCGTCGTCAAACAGTGAAAATACCAGAACACCTTATAAGAGCGTTAAATCGACGTAAAACAGTTAAAATACCAGAAAAACCTTATAAGAGCGTTTAATCGTCGTAAAACAGTGAAAATACCAGAAAAACCTTAAGAGAGCGTCAAATCGTCGTAAAACAGTGTAAATACCAGAAAAACCTTATAAGAGCGTTAAATCGTCGTAAAACAGTGAAAATACCAGAAAAACCTTATAAGAGCGTTCAATTGTCGTAAAACAGTGTAAATACCAGAAAAACCTTATAAGAGCGTCAAGTCGTCGTCAAACAGTGAAAATACCAGAAAAACCTTATAAGAGCGTTAAATCGACGTAAAACAGTTAAAATACCAGAAAAACCTTATAAGAGCGTTAAATCATCTTAAAACGCTGTAAAATATAGAAAAACCATTAAATGTGATAAATCGTCGTATTACTCTAATAATCATTGAAAAACTCTAAAAATTTGTCAAATCGTCGTAAAACAGTGAAAATACCAGAATAACCTTATAAGAGCGTTAAATCGTCTAAAAACGCTGTAAAATATAGAAAAACCATTAAAAAGTGTTAAATCGTCGTATTACACTAAAAATCATTGAAAAACCCTTCAAATTTGTCAAATCGTCGTTCAACAGTGAAAATACCAGAAAAACCTTATAAGAGCTTTAAATCGTCGTCAAACAGTGAAAATACCAGAACACCTTATAAGAGCGTTAAATCGACGTAAAACAGTTAAAATACCAGAAAAACCTTATAAGAGCGTTTAATCGTCGTAAAACAGTGAAAATACCAGAAAAACCTTAAGAGAGCGTCAAATCGTCGTAAAACAGTGTAAATACCAGAAAAACCTTATAAGAGCGTTAAATCGTCGTAAAACAGTGAAAATACCAGAAAAACCTTATAAGAGCGTTCAATTGTCGTAAAACAGTGTAAATACCAGAAAAACCTTATAAGAGCGTCAAGTCGTCGTCAAACAGTGAAAATACCAGAAAAACCTTATAAGAGCGTTAAATCGACGTAAAACAGTTAAAATACCAGAAAAACCTTATAAGAGCGTTAAATCGTCTTAAAACACTGTAAAATATAGAAAAACCATTAAAATGTGTTAAATCGTCGTATTAAACTTAAAATCATTGAAAAACCCTAAAAAATTGTCAAATCGTCGTAAAACAGTGAAAATGCCAGAAAAACCTTATACGAGGGTTAAATCGTCGTAAAACAGCGAAAATACAGGAAAAATCCTTATAAGAGCGTTAAATCGTCGGAAAACAGTGAAAATACCAGAAGAACCTTATAAGAGCGTTAAATCGTCCTCAAACGCTGTAAAATATAGAAAAACCATTAAAAAGTGTTTGATCGTCGTATTTCACTGAAAATCATTAAAAAACTCTTAAAATTTGTCACATTATCGTCAAACAGTGAAAAAACCACAAAAACCTTATACGAGCGTTTAATCGTCGTTAAACAGTGTAAATACCAGAAAAACCTTATAAGAGCGTCAAATCGTCGGTAAACAGTGAAAATACCAGAGAAACCTTATAAGAGCGTTAAATCGACGAAAAACAGTGAAAATACCAGAAAAACCTTATACGAGCGTTTAATCGTCCTAAAACAGTGAAAATACCAGAAAAACCTTATAAGAGCGTTAAATCGTCGTAAAACAGTGAAAATACCAGAAAAACCTTATAAGAGCGTTAAATCGTCGTAAAACAGTGTAAATACCAGAAAAACCTTATAAGAGCGTCAAGTCGTCGTTAAACAGTGAACATACCAGAAAAACTTTATAAGAGCGTTAAATCGACGTAAAACAGTTAAAATACCAGAAAAACCTTATAAGAGCGTTAAATCATCTTAAAACGCTGTAATATATAGAAAAACCATTAAAAAGTGATAAATCGTCGTATTACACTAATAATCATTGAAAAACCCTAAAAATTTGTCAAATCGTCGTAAAACAGTGAAAATACCAGAACAACCTTATAAGAGCGTTAAATCGTCTAAAAACGCTGTAAAATATAGAAAAACCATTAAAAAGTGTTAAATCGTCGTATTACACTAAAAATCATTGAAAAACCCTTCAAATTTGTCAAATCGTCGTTCAACAGTGAAAATACGAGAAAAACCTTATAAGAGCTTTAAATCGTCGTAAAACAGTGAAAATACCAGAACAACCTTATAAGAGCGTTTAATCGTCTAAAAACGCTGTAAAATATAGAAAAACCATTAAAAAGTGTTAAATCGTCGTATTACACTAAAAATCATTGAAAAACACTTAAAATTTGTCAAATCGTCGTTTAACAGTGAAAATACCAGAGAAACCTTATAAGAGCGTTAAATCGTCGTAAAACAGTGAAAATACCAGAAAAACCTTAAAAGAGCGTTAAATCGTCGTAAAACAGTGAAAATACCAGAAAAACCTTAAAAGAGCGTCAAATCGTCGTAAAACAGTGTAAATACCAGAAAAACCTTATAAGAGCGTTGAATCGTCGTAAAACAGTGTAAATACCAGAAAAACCTTATAAGAGCGTCAGGTCGTCGTTAAACAGTGAAAATACCAGAAAAACCTTATAAGAGCGTTAAATCGACGTAAAACAGTTAAAATACCAGAAAAACCTTATAAGAGCGTTAAATCATCTTAAAACGCTGTAAAATATAGAAAAACCATTAAATGTGATAAATCGTCGTATTACACTAATAATCATTGAAAAACTCTAAAAATTTGTCAAATCGTCGTAAAACAGTGAAAATACCAGAAAAACCTTATAAGAGCGTCAAGTCGTCGTTAAACATAAGAGAAACGATAAGAGCGTTAAATCGTCGTAAAACAGTGCAAATACCAGATAAACCTTATAAGAGCGTTAAATCGTCTTAAAACGCTGTAAAATATATAAAAACCATTAAAAATTGTTAAATCGTCGTTAAACAGTGAAAATACCAGAGAAACCTTATAGGAGCGTTAAATCGACGTAAAACAGTTAAAATACCAGAAAAACCTTATAAGAGCGTTTAATCATCTTAAAACGCTGTAATATATAGAAAAACCATTAAAAAGTGATAAATCGTCGTATTACACTAAAAATCATTGAAAAACACTTAAAATTTGTCAAACCGTCGTAAAACAGTGAAAATTTCAGATAAACCTTACAAGAGCGTTTTATCGTCGTAAAACAGTGAAAATACCAGAAAAACCTTATAAGAGCGTAGAGTCGTCGTTAAACAGTGAACATACCAGTAAAACCTTATAAGAGCGTTCAATCGACGTAAAACAGTTAAAATACCAGAAAAACCTTATAAGAGCGTTAAATCATCTTAAAACGCTGTAATATATAGAAAAACCATTAAAAAGTGATAAATCGTCGTATTACACTAAAAATCATTGAAAAACACTTTAAATTTGTCAAACCGTCGTAAAACAGTGAAAATTTCAGATAAACCTTACAAGAGCGTTTTATCGTCGTAAAACAGTGAAAATACCAGAAAAACCTTATAAGAGCGTTAAATCGTCGTAAAACAGTGAAAATACCAGAAAAACCTTATAAGATCGTTTATTTGTCTTAAAACGCTGTAAAATATAGAAAAACCATTAAAAAGTGTTAAATCGTCGTATTTAACTAAAAATCGTTGAAAAACCCTTAATATTTGTCATATCGTCGTTAAACAGTGAAAATACCAGAAAAACCTTATAAGAGCGTTAAATCGACGTAAAACAGTTAAAATACCAGAAAAACCTTATAAGAGCGTTTAATCGTCGTAAAACAGTGAAAATACCAGAAAAACCTTAAAAGACCGTCAAATCGTCGTAAAACAGTGTAAATACCAGAAAAACCTTATCAGAGCGTTAAATCGTCGTAAAACAGTGAAAATACCAGAAAAACCTTATAAGAGCGTTAAATCGTCGTAAAACAGTTAAAATACCAGAAAAACCTTATAAGAGCGTCAAGTCGTCGTCAAACAGTGAAAATACCAGAAAAACCTTATAAGAGCGTTAAATCGACGTAAAACAGTTAAAATACCAGAAAAACCTTATAAGAGCGTTAAATCATCTTAAAATGCTGTAAAATATAGAAAAACCATTAAAAAGTGATAAATCGTCGTATTACACTAAAAATCATTGAAAAACCCTAAAAAATTGTCAAATCGTCGTAAAACAGTGAAAATGCCAGAAAAACCTTATACGAGGGTTAAATCGTCGTAAAACAGCGAAAATACAGGAAAAACCTTATAAGAGCGTTAAATCGTCGTAAAACAGTGAAAATACCAGAAAAACCTTATAAGAGCGTTAAATCGTCGTAAAACAGTGTAAATACCAGAAAAACCTTATAAGAGCGTCAAGTCGTCGTCAAACAGTGAAAATACCAGAAAAACCTTATAAGAGCGTTAAATCGACGTAAAACAGTTAAAATACCAGAAAAACCTTATAAGAGCGTTAGATCATCTTTAAACGCTGTAAAATATAGAAAAACCATTCAAAAGTGATAAATCGTCCAAATACACTAATAATCATTGAAAAACTCTTAAAATTTGTCAAATCGTCGTAAAACAGTGAAAATACCAGAAAAACCTTATAAGAGCGTTAAATCATCTTAAAAAGCTGTAAAATATAGAAAAACCATTAAAAAGTGATAAATCGTCGTATTACACTAATAATCATTGAAAAACCCTAAAAATTTGTCAAATCGTCGTAAAACAGTAAAAATACCAGATAAACCTTATAAGAGCGTTAAATCGTCTTAAAACACTGTAAAATATAGAAAAACCATTAAAATGTGTTAAATCGTCGTATTACACTAAAAATCATTGAAAAACCCTAAAAAATTGTCAAATCGTCGTAAAACAGTGAAAATGCCAGAAAAACCTTATACGAGGGTTAAATCGTCGTAAAACAGCGAAAATACAGGAAAAACCTTATAAGAGCGTTAAATCGTCCTCAAACGCTGTAAAATATAGAAAAACCATTAAAAAGTGTTTCATCGTCGTATTTCACTGAAAATCATTAAAAAACTCTTACAATTTGTCACATTATCATAAAAAAGTGAAAATACCACAAAAACCTTATACGAGCGTTTAATCGTCGTTAAACAGTGTAAATACCAGAAAAACCTTATAAGAGCGTTAAATCGTCGTAAAACAGTGAAAATACCAGAAAAACCTTATAAGAGCGTTCAATTGTCGTAAAACAGTGTAAATACCAGAAAAACCTTATAAGAGCGTCAAGTCGTCGTCAAACAGTGAAAATACCAGAAAAACCTTATAAGAGCGTTAAATCGACGTAAAACAGTTAAAATACCAGAAAAACCTTATAAGAGCGTTAAATCATCTTAAAACGCTGTAAAATATAGAAAAACCATTAAAAAGTGATAAATCGTCGTATTACACTAATAATCATTGAAAAACTCTAAAAATTTGTCAAATCGTCGTAAAACAGTGAAAATACCAGAAAAACCTTATAAGAGCGTTAAATCATCTTAAAACGCTGTAAAATATAGAAAAACCATTAAAAAGTGATAAATCGTCGTATTACACTAATAATCATTGAAAAACTCTAAAAATTTGTCAAATCGTCGTAAAACAGTGAAAATACCAGAAAAACCTTATAAGAGCGTTAAATCATCTTAAAACGCTGTAAAATATAGAAAAACCATTTAAAAGTGATAAATCGTCGTATTGCACTAAAAATCATTGAAAAACCCTTCAAATTTGTCAAATCGTCGTTCAACAGTGAAAATACCAGAAAAACCTTATAAGAGCTTTAAATCGTCGTCAAACAGTGAAAATACCAGAACACCTTATAAGAGCGTTAAATCGACGTAAAACAGTTAAAATACCAGAAAAACCTTATAAGAGCGTTTAATCGTCGTAAAACAGTGAAAATACCAGAAAAACCTTAAGAGAGCGTCAAATCGTCGTAAAACAGTGTAAATACCAGAAAAACCTTATAAGAGCGTTAAATCGTCGTAAAACAGTGAAAATACCAGAAAAACCTTATAAGAGCGTTCAATTGTCGTAAAACAGTGAAAATACCAGAAAAACCTTATAAGAGCGTTAAATCGACGTAAAACAGTTAAAATACCAGAAAAACATTATAAGAGCGTTAAATCATCTTAAAACGCTGTAAAATATAGAAAAACCATTAAATGTGATAAATCGTCGTATTACTCTAATAATCATTGAAAAACTCTAAAAATTTGTCAAATCGTCGTAAAACAGTGAAAATACCAGAATAACCTTATAAGAGCGTTAAATCGTCTAAAAACGCTGTAAAATACAGTGAAAATACCAGAACACCTTATAAGAGCGTTAAATCGACGTAAAACAGTTAAAATACCAGAAAAACCTTATAAGAGCGTTTAATCGTCGTAAAACAGTGAAAATACCAGAAAAACCTTAAGAGAGCGTCAAATCGTCGTAAAACAGTGTAAATACCAGAAAAACCTTATAAGAGCGTTAAATCGTCGTAAAACAGTGAAAATACCAGAAAAACCTTATAAGAGCGTTCAATTGTCGTAAAACAGTGTAAATACCAGAAAAACCTTATAAGAGCGTCAAGTCGTCGTCAAACAGTGAAAATACCAGAAAAACCTTATAAGAGCGTTAAATCGACGTAAAACAGTTAAAATACCAGAAAAACCTTATAAGAGCGTTAAATCGTCTTAAAACACTGTAAAATATAGAAAAACCATTAAAATGTGTTAAATCGTCGTATTACACTTAAAATCATTGACAAACCCTAAAAAATTGTCAAATCGTCGTAAAACAGTGAAAATGCCAGAAAAACCTTATACGAGGGTTAAATCGTCGTAAAACAGCGAAAATACAGGAAAAATCCTTATAAGAGCGTTAAATCGTCGGAAAACAGTGAAAATACCAGAAGAACCTTATAAGAGCGTTAAATCGTCCTCAAACGCTGTAAAATATAGAAAAACCATTAAAAAGTGTTTGATCGTCGTATTTCACTGAAAATCATTAAAAAACTCTTACAATTTGTCACATTATCGTAAAACAGTGAAAAAACCACAAAAACCTTATACGAGCGTTTAATCGTCGTTAAACAGTGTAAATACCAGAAAAACCTTATAAGA